>NC_050531.1:12556519-12558617 GCF_002922805.2 Oryzias melastigma
TGACATAAATGAGTTTTAAAGGTAGGATCCTGACTCTGAGGAGAGTCTTCATGACTACATGAAAAATCAATACCTTGGTAAACTCCAAAAACACCAATTGGTGCAGTTATGTTACATAACTATTGTTAACTGAAGGTTTATTAAAAAGTGCAGTCACTGATGGTCAGGCGACTCATTTATTAAAAAAATGAAAGTGTTTCCAGAGCAGTTTTGCAAAATATGTCAATTTCAATCAGACTCAAAAACCACTTCTTCCAAGCGCAGAAACCTTTCGATAAATGTGAGTTATTTCAAAATGTTTCCATTAGGCAAATTTATTATCGCCAATTCATTTTCAATGGAACATAGGTATTTTTTCACTATTTCTTGAATATTTTCTGCACAGATGAATTTTGCTGCTAATATGTTTTTACTACATGGGAATTATGTAAAGTTCCACTGTTGTACAGCATTTATTATTCTTATTTTTATTTACATGCCAGCAAATAATTAGTACATTTCTATCATGATTCAGTTTAGAAGAAAATGTCCTTTGAGAAAAAACGAGAAGTAAACTATTCTGAACCTTCTTGTATGGATAAATGTTTATAAATTAAATGTATATTTCAATTGAAGTGCAATAAATGATATATATTTATATTTCCTTTGATGTTTACAGAGATCTCATCATCGAGTCTCCTAAAATTTATAGATATGTATCTTTTCTTTGATTCGATTCATATTAAGATTGAAGCTCAAAACATGTTTGGCTCTAAAATGTCGATCCACTTTAGGTGTAAATCAAACATCTCTAAATCGAACTTCACTTTTCAAAATTTCAGAGCCTATTAGTGACATATCAAAGGCTAAAAAAATGTGTGTTTATGATTTGATTTAATTTAAAATGTTTTTTTCCTCACTCATAATGTTCATATTAACCTGAAAATGTAAAAGAAAAAATTAACCTTAACCACAATGACTGAAATCAACTGCTGTGTTTTCTTCTGCTTTCGAATGAAAGCTTTTCTTGAGTTAGAAAAGCACTGCACCATTTTTATTTACAGCCTCTCCCCACTCTCTCTGCTAATAAGCTGTGGCAAATTCAGTTTAGCTTCAACAATGATGACGGAAAGTGGATAACACTTTGACTTCAAGTGGGTCTGACAAGGCATGACAAGCGCAAATAAGAGTTGATTTTTCTTATTTGATCATGAAGTTACTGCCTCATTAAATATTGAATGATGAGTATTTTACAATGATGTAATAATTACCAAAATAAAACAATAGCAACGAGTGAAGGACAGGTGCACTAAAATATGTCGTGTTGAGTCAAACTGTGAGAAAATAACTTGTAAATCTGAGAGAGATTGCTCATATTCTTTGGATTTTTTTTACAATTTAAAGGCTAATTTATTCTCACCCTACATTAATACATACGCACTCACCAGTCACTTTAGTAAGTACACCTTGCTAGTACTGCGTTGGACCCCTTTTGCCTTCAGAACTGCCTGAATCCTTTTGAGTCCAGTAAATTCATCTTCAAGAAACCAGTGAGATGTCTCCAGCTTTATGACTCGATGTGTTATCCTGTTGGAAGTCTCCATCAGAAGATGTACAGAATGGTCGTAAAAGGATGGACATGGCCAGTATACTTAGGTAATCTGTGGTGTTATGACCATGCTCAATTGGTACTAAGGGGTCCAAAGTGTGCCAAGAAAATATCCCCCACAAGATGGGCTAATGCTTTCATGTTGTTGATGCCAAATATGACCCTACAATCTAAATGCAGCAGCAGAAATTGAGATTCATCAGACCAGGCAACGTTTTTCCAATCTTCTATTGTGCAATTTTGGTCAGTCTGTGTGAATTGTAGCCTCGGTTTCCTGTTCTTAGTTGACAGTAGTGGCACCTTGTCTGGCCTTCTGCTCTTGTAGCCCATCTTCCTTGATTGTAACCAATGGTTATTTAAGTGTTGCCTTTCTATCAGCTGAAACCAGTCTAACTGTTCTCCTCTGACCTTTGACATCAACAAGACATTTCCACCCACAGAACTGCTGGTCTTGGGGTATTTTCTCTCTTTGGGACCATTTTTTGTAAACCCTAGAGATAGTTGTGGGTT
>NC_050531.1:12559658-12589795 GCF_002922805.2 Oryzias melastigma
ACTTCGATTGTAACCGATGGTTATTTAAGTTATTGTTTCCTTTCTATCAGCTGAAACCAGTCTAACTGTTCTCCTCTGACCTTTGGCATCAACAAGACATTTCCACCCACAGAACTGCTGCTCTCGGGATATTTTCTCTTTTGGACCATTTTTTGGTAAACTCTAGAGATAGTTGTGGGTGAAAATGCCACAAGATTGGCAGTTTCGTCTGGCACCAACAAGTCACTTAAATCACCTTTCTACCCCATTCTGATGCTCAATTTGAACTGCAGCAAATTGTCTTGACCATGTTAGCATGCCTAAATACAGTGAGTTGGTACCACTAGAACTTAGTGCCAACAAGCGATTGAACAGGTATGTCTTATTGAGTGACCAATAAGTATGTTTGATAAAATGATCAAATCTTTTCCAGAAAGTTGCCTCATGATTTTATTGAACTTGTTAGGATTTTAACCCAACGGTTAGGACTTCTTATTTTATAAACCTTTTAGAATCCTCTGTGGTCATTTACACCAGTGAATTTTGTAGACCTTTTAAAATAGATCCTTGTGGGGCAGCGAGAGGAAGTTTTGGCTTTTGTAAATCCATTTCTTTTACAAATATGAAGCCCTGTGATAATTATGTTGGAAGTCTAATAATATTTGAAGAAAAAAAGCCCAATTTCCTGTAATGGTTATAATAATAAACCCCCCTAATTTACCAGTTTCTATCATAATATTAGTTCCTATTACTGACAAAGCCAAATCGCCTCCAAGATTTACCGACTTGCCTCAAATCCTTGCCAACCTGTTGTCACATAAGTAGTGCAGTTTCACATGGGAAATGCATTGCTCATTCTGATATCACTGCATTAGCCAGATGGGTTGGTCTATTTAGAGAGTGCAGAGTTGGATGTAGCCTACAGAGTACCCAATTCTCCCACGCTTGCTGTTTAACTGACGTTGCAGCAGATTGTTTATGACAGCTTTCCGGCTGCACACACCAGACTTTGTGCTGCAGGACAGCTTCTATTACTGCAGCTCGCATCAGCACAAGCATGTGTACGCACACATGGGAGCGCAGAAAATGCCTCACAAAAAAAAGCAATAACAACAGTGGAAAATATGTGAGATCAAAGCAAATGTTCCGACACATGTCCAACCCACGCAAGACAGTTTGGACATGAGTACATATGTTGTAAAATGGAGCATGCCGCTCTATAAGTTTTACACATTCTATTGAAATCCTTTGTTCTAAAAGTTTCACCGTGGGCCTGCAGGGTCTTCTTTTCTACCTTTGACTGCAACAGATTTTATTTTCTTTGCCACATAAATCTGAAATTTGCACCAAAAGGTCAAGGCAAATGTAATGCTCCAGTACAAAAAGTATACCTTTGACAATTTGGATATTAAAGTTTTCTTTTCTGCTATAACAGGTCTTCCTGTCTAACTTTATTATGCATCAAAAGAGTTATGACAGGTCTTGGGTTGAAATAACGTCTCATTGGAGTAACGAAGATAAGGTGGTATATAACAAAAATGAAGTTTTTCTGGGGAAATTTCACTTGCAATTCTTTGTTTTCACCTGTTCTACACATCAGTTTCTGTTTTATTTTCGTCTGTCTTTGTGCACCTTCCCACTTGATTTCTGCCGCTCTGCATATGCCAGCGCTCTTTTCTTGCTGTGTCAGTGTGACAGAGAAAGATGCAAGACTGTTCCCTTTAACACGGCGGATTAATCAACTGACTCCATGCTGGTGAGCACTGTCACAATCCTGGATAAAAGTCAGATACTTTTATTTGAGAAGGTATGCAAGTGTACAATGTGTACCTCCTGCGTTTCAAGAAAATAGTTCTAAGAAAGTGTTTCCTTTAAACATCCAGGAAGATCTTCAGTCAAATACAGTAACTCAAGTTTCCACTGCAGTGTAGTAAAGTGACATGAATCATTCTGTGGTGTCTACAATATGTGTGCAAGTGTCATAACTGATACATTTTTTCATGTAGGTAGACACACTCATATGGTCCTATGCCTTTTACATTCATTGGAACCTTATGTTACGTTCACGCTGGCCTTTGCAAAATGTATTCAAGTGACCACTTTCAATTTTAAGTTATTTAAAACACACATTTGGTCTTCTGTATTCAAAACTATCATTAACGCCTCACTACAATAGTTTTTAAATCCAGTTTTTTTGGCTTTATGTACAGAATGTCTGGCCACTAAATTCTAGAGTTGTAGCCACTTTTATTAAAACTATTTTTCAGAATTAGCTTAAAATGTCTTAAAACAGGGCAAACTCTTTGATATTAACAAAATCATTCATATTTTTTCTGATTTTTACATTGGGGCTTTAGCTCCAGACCAGTGTTTACACTTGACTGCAGTTAGCTTGAGCTAACCTCTTTACGCGATCAACGTGAATCAGCTGTGTCGTGGAAAAAACAGCTTTGGACCGATATAAAATTACTTTATATTTGTAATGCGTTGCATTTATGTGAAAATTCACTGTAAAGTGTTGCTTACCAACACTACACCGCTCTGCAGATCAGCTAATTCACATTGATCGTGTAAGGACTTGGTATTATCAAAGAGCATTGTAGGCTAGTCTTTTTTGACTAAAAATGATTTTGCTGACCTTTTTTTCCCAGATGTGGGTTTATTAGGTTTGAAAAAGATTTTAGAGCAGACAGTATGGCTTGTGGTATTCTTCCCTAATAATTATCCCAAATCAGTTCTACTGGGCTAACTGAAGTTTAGTTAAGTTCTAACACTCAATGCTCAATCATTTGTTTAGTTTATGGGCTTTGCTTTGTTCATGGGTGTGCAGTCATGTTGAAAAATCAAAAAACTTAACTGTTCCCACCAAGTTAGGAGCAATAAATGTTTTAATATCTATTAGTTTGCTAAAACTTTGCCACCTTTAAAAGCACAAAGTCTGAAAAGTAGAATTCTCCTGCAACCACCAAATCCAGACTCATCCGTTGGATTGGCAGCTGGAGAAGCGTGATTGGTCACTCACGAGAGCATGTCTTACCACGTCATTAAGGAATTTCGTTCCCCTCCAAACACTTCTACTTTGTCACAATGCTGCTGAATATTTAGTATTTGGCGGCCTTGGGATCTTTCTCCTTATATTTTTTGCTCTAATTTAGATGTTTTTATGAAACTAGATTGATTGTGGTCCTAAGGTGCAATGTATTTTATGTTAAACTCTTTTACAACATGTTACTCAGATTGAGGCTTCAATATAAGCCCAAAAATAGATTTTGCCACTACCTTTACAGCTGGTATATAGCATAAATAAAGAAATAAGCATATCATGGACTATATTCGACATACCTTCCCTTCTAGTTTATTATGCAACATGTTGTTCTGTGTTTTGTCCAGATGTCACTTAAAAAAAGCTATGTTGCCATGTTAATCTGCTTTTAAGCTGTATGTTGCCATGAGCAGGTGTGTTAGGGGGCTTCTCTCTGTAACCTTGCAGAGAGCACTATTTCATACTATGGAAACTGGCATGAGCTTTAGCTATCCAGCCAATCCAACAAGCATTTTAAGGAAGGAGCCACTACCGATGAGTATTCGAGATGCTTTTAATGTTTCACTTTCAGTGTCCTGATGGACCAATGTATTCAATTCGGAATGGGTATGAATGGTCAAACATTTTGTTAGAAGTCTACATGTGTGCATAGCAAGATGGGCAAAATTAAAGACACACATTCTAGTTTTTATAAACAGAGGGGCATAAAAAGGCTTTCCCATTTATCAGTGCTCCCCAGGCTTGCAAAAACATGAGCACAGCAAAAGGAAATAATGCGAAATTGATCAACTGGTAAGTAAAACCTATTTTGATGCTTTGTCACTGAATCTGAGTGGAGTAGAGAGCTTGTTGCTTGCTGTAGTAGCCTCTACATCACACTCAGGATGTCATTTTTACGTCTGCTACTAAATCACAACAATTTGAATAATAAAAGTACTTAAAAATGCAATTTTGAACTCATTTTTTGTTATATCTATGTTCTACACCAAGAAAAAAGTGCTAGAAGTAGATGTTAAAAACGTTAAAAACATAACTTTCCTCCAAATGGATCTTTAAAGAAACACAGAACTCTTTTTTTTATTTTTGTTTTATTTACGATGTTATTCAGACATCTAGGATTTTTTTATTATTAAATCAAATTGTTCATATTGAGACAATGAGATAAAACATCTCAGTTTAGCTCATTTGACTAATTAATGGGATGTTATGAGAAAGATGTTGATCTTAAATTAATGCAGCCTCTGATCTCCTTTTCAGGAATGTCTTTGCTCTTTCATTAACTATTGAAAAGCACACTAAGATACATGACTTAGAAGACCACAAATACTTGGTGAAATTTGACTTTGAGGTGTTTTACTTGGTTTAAGCCTGGACATTAATCATTCCTCATTTCCATGCATACTTTACAACGACCTTGGCCATGGATTGAGACTATCTGGAGAAACTCTCAGAATGTCTGTCTAGTTGAGAGGCTGCTGCTTGGATTTTAGATTTGTTTTTACATGAACAGTTTCACTCTGGCAACTAATAAAAAAAGAAAAAAAAAACTTACAAAATATGACCTATCACAGTTGCATATTACAAATGGATTCTTATTGCTGAATATTAATCAGTAAAACACACTTTTTACCCCTAACTCTCTCAGTTGAAGGGAGTGATTTCTTGTTCTCTCTTTTGGTTCATTGCTGCTAAATCAATTGTCTAACCTTATGAGGGCCTAAGCAGTGTTTACTAAGGGTTAGTATAATTTCTTCAATCCCTGCTTAAAGATGTTTACAACAAAGTTATTGTAATTAGGGTGAAAATCTTCACAGAGAAAGGGAATCTACACAAAAGCCTGTACCAATTTTGTGGTGGGAAAATGACAAAACTAGAAGAGATCAGACTTGATAACAGGAACTTAAAGGTTAAAGACATGGACTTGCACGTGAACAAAATAAGAGAAATGTGAAGTGTGACGAAGCAGAGGACCTGACAAGGATGAACTGATAACTAGACACTTAAACACACTGAGGATAATCAATTGTAATGAAGACAGATGGGGATGATTATCAACCTGAACCTGGTTTGAGCGACATGGAGGAAACCCTGAACCCTGAAAACAGAACAAGAACCAAGAAAAAAAACACCAGTCAACAGTTCTCATGATTTTCAGGGATGAAATATCTGTACTTTCATGGTTGGATCAAAACATTATTTGATTAAATAGTTGCTTCAAAATGACCACCACATTACCATTTTGACTGGTGGATTCAAAATACTCTTTTATTATTTCATAAGAATCTTCAAAGGCTGAATGAAGACACTGTGCACATCCCAAATTTTAAGGTTTACCTTGGACAGCAGGTTGAAGAAAATGGCCATATTTCTTTATGTATTATGTTCTTTTTTACTTATACATGTAAATTAAGATCCTAAAGTAGTATATAAAGAACAGTTTAATCGTAATAGTTCTGTGATGAATCAAGTCCAGCACTAGTACCAGACAAAATGGTCAACTGGTGCAGCAAAATGTAAGCAGAACTCAACACACAACTTTTAAATCACTTCATACCGATCCTTAACCCTTTGTACGCATGCAGGCAGTCACTATAAAATGACCGTGTCACTTTTTGACATTTTGAGTGTTCCCAACTCTTTGTTTTTTGACGTGCTAGCTGTTCCCATTAAATCCCGGTAACTGACTCAATTTCGGGTTAAGGTACCTGCACCAGTCTGGTTTGCAACCCATGGGTTTGGGACCCCTGATCAGCATCTGTGGCCTGGTACCAAGCCGCAATGGATCCATACTGTTTCATGGCCCAGAGGGTGGACACCCCTGAACCATATGTCCTTTATATGACGAGTTGGGAGGGAAAATGCGTAGAAATTGAGGTGATACATTTCATAAAGCACTTCACCATTAAAGATTTGTCTGCCACACTTACTGTATAGAGTATATACCCTTAAAGCAGTCCATCAAGACAGTTTATGTAAAGTGAGTTTTGATCATGGCCACTTGTGTTAGATTTGGTTGTTTTTATGATTGATATCTTTATTTAAATGTATATTTCCTATATGTGATTCATCTAGAAAATGTTCTTGAATGGCTTAATTGATATTACCATTAGGATAAAAATGTAACATATATTACTGGGAAGATAAACCGTCTAAGAAACATTATTCTGCTCAGCAAGGTCATTCAGGGTTGTCTTAAAGAAAGGAGACCAGCCACAATCTGACTGTGTGAAATTTGTTCTTCACATTTTAACCACCCTGAAGGGCAGCACTGAGCTGTACTCACACCCAATCTTATAACTTTTGGTGGTTTAAAATAAAATAAAAATATCTATATGTGTTGCAAAAACAGGCTGTTTACAAGTTTTGAACCAAGTCTCCTTATTTTAGGGTAAATTGAGTTGCATATGTATTTCCTTTAATGAAAAATGCCTACTTTTAAGAATATTTGTGGATTAGTTTTAAAATATATATTTACTATGACATGTTTTTAAGCTGGTCAGTAAATAGAACCTCAATGCTTTATAGTCTGTTTCATCTGCAAACCATGCTAAACAAGCTATTTCCAAAGCTTTCAAAAACAGACTGGTTGAACAGATTTTATTCAGTTCATTTGTTATTTTGGTAATAATCTTAAAATCCTGAGTGCTTCTGTTTCTCCTTCTTAAATATTTTGTATCTAAGAAAAATAAAAAAGCAAGAATATTTCCAATAAAGTTTTCTCAACCTTCTCGCCTTCTGCTAAATTTGACTTTATTTCAGATTTTATAAGGATTTGTGAGCAACTACATATGACAGTGTCTGTTTTAAGACACAACATTATTTGAGGTAAGATATGAATATTGGCATGCAGTAGTCATTGAGCAAACAGTATAAATGAGGTAAGTGTAATGCTATGCTCACACCAGCCAAATGACAGGCGTCCTTGAACCTCCGTTTGGCCCATCGTGTTCACACTGGACCAGCAGAGAGGGAATTCTTCTTCATTCTTGTTTGCAACTGTAAACAGTGCTTGTCCACCACCTATATGTAAAGGAGGCTTGGTGCAAAATGTGAAAGCGGCATAAATCTTTTGAATGTTGCTCCAGGCTTTTCCTTTCTCAGCTCTATTCCGATATACGAGAAACTTGGGCCAAATTCGAATTCTTCCGCTACCCCTCCAATTGTTGGGGTATTCGGAGGGGTAGAGGTGTTCGAAATAGTTTTTTAAGGGCAAATCTTGTCCAATCAGAATTTGTCAGAATTTGAAGACACTATTTTTCCATAACTCTTTGTTTGGAGGGTTAAATGTAGGGGTAGGGAGAAGCCGTAGGAGTAGGGAAGAATTTGGATTCGGCCTTGCTTTCATATTATTCCATCCAGGCACAAAACACAATTATTAATGCTTGTAACTCCTTTGAAGGAAAAAAAAAAAGACGCAGTCAAAATGTCGCTACCAAATCCAAACCTGTGATTGGTCAAAGTTAAACTTTTTTTTAACTTGCATTCAACAAACACAAGTTTTGCATGTAGAGCCTGAAAATGATCATTGAAACTTGCATAGTGACTCATGAAAGCAAGAGTTTTGGCTGGTTTTGTGCAAATTCAACATAATTTTGCAAGACATATTTGTTTATTTTAAATCATGTTCCTTGATTCTATTTTTAATGAGTTATTTAACATATTCAAGATCTTATTTTAAGTTTAGTCTACGGTGCAACATCTTGAGCTTGTCACCATCAAGCTTGTTTTAATTCCATTATACATTTATCCCCACCTACTAGGGACATTTTGGGCATCAACCTGTCAGCAGCTTATTAGGAAGGTAGGAGAAATGGAGCAGCTTGATGCAGAATTGTGTCACCTTCCCCGCCCTGTTTTCAACCTCCACTTTAATGAGTCACATTTGCAAGGTGCAAGAAGAAATGTCTTCTGGCCCTTGCATTTTAACATGACAGCTATTAGAAGACACCAACAGCTGGTGGAAGGTGGAACCAGAGATGGGGAGGTGAGAGAAGGGATGACAGACTGAAACAATGAAGGGAGAACCGGAGGAGGAAAAAGAAGCAGAAGCAGACGTATCAACAGACAGTCTGAGAGATGGGAGTGCAGCTGGTGATAGTCATCCGGTTGTTTGGGCCATGTTTGTCCTTCATTAGACACATCACCTTGTTGGGAAATGAAGGACAGTAGAAGGAAGTAAATGTAAAACGCAGACAGCAGGAGAAAAGGCTGAACGTGGTCATGTCCCTCGAAAGGCCACTTCAGTTCGTATGAATATAAGATGAGATAATGGCCTGATGTCACAGCAGTTGTCTCATTAATCTTGTCATTCCAATGTCTGCACTTGGATTTTGCTATAATTTGCAGTTTATTGGAACTTTTAAGTGTACAAAAAGCCAAAGAGGGGACAGAGAGGGGAAATAAAGGCTACATTGAAATTCAAAGAGAAGAAAAAACTGACATAATAGGGGTAGAAATATGGATGTTCACGGCATAGGTTCATCTGCAGAACAGGTGAAGGAAAAGGGAACCATTTATGAGACATAGTATACATTTATATGAAATTATCATAATCATAATTCAGTTTTTTTTCTCTTGTCTGCTTTTTTAATTTTGTCAATGGGTTTGTATAAGGCGTCCTACATCGGCTTAATGATGAATACACTGGGGTTGAAAGCTGACTTTTAAGTGGCAACTTCAAATGATAAGTCTTTGTAAATGTGCACATCCACACGTTTCGGGCTTCCATGTTCAAAATTCCTGCGTACACTAGAGTTCGTTTAGGAACTATTAAAATATGACATTGATTTTACTCTAATCCATAACTGTCAAAATGGAAACAAAAAAACAAAAATCAGACACCAACTTCAGTCTCCTCCACCTTTTATGGTTTAATAGATGAATTTGAAAAAAAGAAAGTCACTGAAACTTGTTTTTTATTTATGTAATGAACATGAATCGACTACTTTAGCAACTTTATTAGCAACATCTTGGAAGCAACATCATGACAGCCAACTGCAGAATATTAGGGTTGGCCGATACTGAGCATTTGGGTATCGATCCGATCTCAATCTGATACCAATCAACATCACTGATATCAATACCAATACTGATTTTTTTTCGTAAATGTGAGGATGTGACATGAACCTCAAAATCTTAATTGTTTTTTAGTGTCGTGAATGTTTTTTTTTTTGTAATTTTCCCTTTTTCTATTACTTGATAAACATAGAAACAGAATTAGGACTATAATTTCAATTTAATGGAAAGTAGTTCATCAAAATAAAAACATTATTAAAATGCAGAAAAGTTTCAAGCAGATGTGGAAATATCATTATCTGGTCGGTATTGATCCGATACCAACTTGAGACTGATACTATTGATATTTTGGATCGATCTACTGTTGTAATTAATCCATATTTAGAGTAAAGACTCCTGTTTTTTGTCTGTTCATTGTGGCTTACTTTTATCTTTAAGTCAACTGTTTTTTTTCTGTTTCCTCCTTACTTTTTTTGTGAAAAGAAACATGCCCAAAATGTGTTTTTTTGTGAACTTTGAGAACTTTTGGGCTTTGGCTTAGTGGTCAGTGAAATGCAAAGAAAGTAGTGGATAGATTTTTGACACATAAAAAAGCCACTTAACAAGCGTCAAGAATGAGTGGGATCTACAGTAGTGGAGAGAATCCAGTAGTTCCCAAAATAAATAGAATCAGACTATAACTAAAACAGATGAAAATGTAGGTCATGCTATTTTTTCTGTTACCAACTGTCCCACGGACTAGCACCAGTCCACAGCCCAGAGGTTTGGGACCACTGACATAGATTACAATTGATTACATGTGAGAAAGTTAAATATATGAAACGGCTTTACCGGCTTCATAGACTAAACAGTTAAAAAAAAGAGTGGACATAGGTAGAAAAAACGGGTCACAAAGCCAAACCTTTGCGAATTTGTCCATTCTATCTTTATATATTGTTGTTCAATCTATTGGGTTTTGCAACTGCATTTTCTTCTTTTCTATCATCTGTTGTAATGCAACTGGTCATATATCTGTGAACATTTCCAGGACAATCTAATGCTAATTCTCAGCTCCCAGAGGTTCACATACAGACTACCAAAGGTGCATTTGTTATAGTATAGCCTGCCGTATAATTTCCAGCTAAGTATAGATTTATATCAATCAAGACTGACCCTCAGGTCCAGAAGGCTCATTTAAAGTACAAATGTATGTGAATTCTTAAATATAGTTGTAAATAATGCATTTCAGTCTGCAAGGCCACAAATGAAGAATAAAGACAGAGTATGGTGCTCCAAATGAAAAAACGGGAGGAGGATGTGGAAAGTTTGACTTGTAAAAAACAAGTGTAAACAGTGTGGGCATAATGAATGTCATGGCATTTCTCGCAGACTTCATGCAGTCTTATGTTTCAAGCTTGAAACATACTCCAAAGAATGTTTTGTTGTTTAGAGCTCAAAGACCTCCCACCTATCAGTTATCCGGGTTTTAGATCGCAGGGGGCGTCTACCCTGCTCTATAGGGATGCTGCTTTTTTCTAATGCTTGTTTTTTTTAAAACGAAAAACTATTTGAATTGCAATTATCCCGGTCGAGTTAAAAAAAAAATTAAATGTATATATGTATATTCTTCTATCTATCTAATGAATGTTTTTTTTAATGCAATCACCTACAACACTGATTAAGGTGGTAGTTGGGTCATTTACAGAGACATGTTTTGGTTTTGGATTGAAATAGTTTTCAGACTGTATATTCAACCAAATACATATAATATATATATTTTTTCTCATTATGTGTAAATTTATGTTGAATAAAAACTGCAGTTCTTCCACAATTAAAAGCTTGGTTTGGCCAAAACAACAAGAATAATACTTTTTTTTACATTCATTCAGGTTTTTTTTTTTTTTTTTTCCCTCTGGAGCTGCTTTGCCTCTTCAAAATCAGTGTTCTTGGATTAAGATTTGTACCTGTTTAAAAATGACAATACATTATGCACACAAAAAAGTGGCCATGGTATCAGAGCCATATCATATCAATATGCACATTTTTCTAGGATTAAATTCTTGGCTCGTAACTGTTGCAGTTTGCCTGCCGAAGAGGCCACTGCAGACAATGAAGGTTTTTTTTCTCCTTTCAAGCCAAGAATAAGAAATATATATATATACATAAAGCAGGCACAATATTTTGTCTTGTGTATTCAGTGAGGGAATATTTATTTTGCCATTTTCCCCCTGTGTAAACAAACTAGAAACCTAACGCAAAATGGGAAGGGAATAAAACATTAAACATGCCTCGGCTGGAAACAAATAATTAGCTACAAGCCATTTTGAGAGAAACTGTGGCCAAAATCAATTTTAAAAAGTGTTACTAAAGAATAGTCAGTGTATAAAAAATAAAAAGAGGTACACAACTTACTTGCTGAGAAAACACTGGCACTTAATAGGATCAACCCTTTAGATAGATAGATAGATAGATAGATAGATAGATAGATAGATAGATAGATAGATAGATAGATAGATAGATAGATAGATAGATAGATATCTTTATTTGTAATTGTCTCAGGTACAATGAAATTAAAAAGTGCTTCCTGGTCAGTGCAACACTCCTTAAATCAACCCATGGTATATATAAAAAAAAAAAAAAATTACTTCTAAAATAATAAAATAATAAATAAAAAATGGTGTAAGTAAAACCTGGATATTTAAACAATTTAAAATAAAAACAGGATACTCCATAGTTGTTATAATTGTTAAAAAAATAGAGCAAAATCATAATAAAAAAAATAAGCAAATATGAGAAAACATCCTATTAGATATTAGGCTTTAGGTTTTATCCAAATTACCATTGGCCTGGAGGACTAGTTTTCCACCAGCCCTCGAGGCCTGGATTTAGACACCCCTGATTTATTCACACAGCTATGTTTTTGGAGTATAGGAGGAAGCTAGAGTCCCCAGAAAAAACCCATGCAAACACGGGGAAAACATGCAAACTCAATACAGAAAGGTCCCAGCCGGGACTTGAACCGAGCCTTCTTGATGTGAGGAAAGAGCGCTAACCACTGCACCACCATGGAGCCCCTAAATTGGTCATATAAAAACATGTTTGTAGCTACTTCAGGTTCAGCTGCCACTGTAATGCTCTTAGTGTCAGAGTTGTGTTACAAGAGCCATCACCACAGTACTTCATGGTCTCTATTACAGAAGAACAGCAAGAGTGCCAAAACCACAAACATGCACTCACATGTATCGCATACACAAAAGTATTTCAAGTGGCCAAAGTAGCAAAAACAAAAAATATGTCTCTCTTCATTAAACCAGGTATGTCTCTCTCAGGTATAATGCAACTATCAAGTATTTTATGCCGTCTTTCATAAACCTTTTATGAGCTTAGGCACTTAGCAAATTGCCATTACAGCAGCACATTTAATAGGTTGGTTGTGAGTAAGATTATTTTACTAAGTGTTTGGAGTTAAGAAATGTATGCATGAGCTGCAGCACTCTGCCTACAGATTCATGATGGAGGTTCAGGTTCAGGGCAGCTTCTCATGCCGCTACTCAACACCAGACAGTTATGCAAGACATAAAGTGCATGCCATGGTTAAAAGTTTGCATCATAAATACTGTAAAGAGACCTCCGTTCACACGTAGACCTCCAAGTATACGTGTCGTCATATTTTATGTATTTTTTTTAATGTTTTTGTCAGCCTTAGCATACATGTTATGAAAATATACTTCTGTGACAGAATCCTATGTTGCAGAATTCTGAAATGCAGATAGAGAAAATATGTTCATATAAAGCTCATAAAGACAATAGGAATCTTACATGTAAATTTGAAATTAACTCCTAGTCACAGACGCAAAGTATAGACATACCCATCCCATATGGTCAAGACAGATAATGGGGGTAAAAAGAAGCTGAATTCTAACTGTCCTAATATAAGTCATCTTTCTTTTCAGGCACTGATGCCGACCCATCAAGGACAGAATGCTTGTCAAAAGATAAAGCCTCTTTTGTTACAAATTCATCACAGTACTTTCCCTTTTACAATGGGCACATCTTTATAATATAATCACGGCAATTCACACCAAAAATTATCACTCCAAAAACACCTGCATGCATACATCAGATTCAAAAGAGCATGAACTTACCTGTAATTGTAGGTTTTCCGAGAAAGAAGCATGCAGAAAGAAAGAAAGAAAGAAAGAAAGAACTCAATTTAGGACAAAATATTACACATACATGTTCAAAATGCAAACTTTTATCATGAATTATGATAGAACCATTACATAAGACAGTTATTCAATCAAGTAAAAAAAAAAAAAGCTTCAGAGACAAATCCCCCCCAAAAAACAAAGAATTTTCAGCTTTTACAAACATGCTATGCTCAGAGTAAAAGAATAATTGTTCAACGTGCAACAATTCTAAAACATTCCCTCATAACTTTGGGAAACAATGAGTTCCCTGTCCTCCCAGAATTCACTGCTGCCGAGTTCATTAATGAATATAATCACTAGAGGTGTCTATAATGGCGAGAGTGAGGCGAAACAATAGGTATACTGACACATGTCTCACAATACGATTTGTATCACGGTATATCTCCAAGACTGTTTCAGAACAATTTTTCACTTTTTTTAAGAGTGTGACTTAGAAAAAAAAACAGCTCTTATGAGAATATTAATAAACCATTAATGTAATAAAATGTTAAAATTCATTTTATTTTAAGATCACAACATTTAGCACCTTAACCAGGGAAATTTTTGATGCTTTTCTTTAAGTAAATTAAGCAGTATTTGTTTTCAAAGGGAACAGTCAGTATTGCCTGATTTTCAAAACACATTTTTTTTCAGAAGAAAAAATAGAAAGAATGTGCCTTAACCAATAAGGTTCTAAAAGTGTGATTGAGGAATTGAGTGCTGTTTATCTCCAACATAGCTAAATCTAGCATTTAAATGGTCAGAACCCGGAATAGTATTGAAGACAAAAGTGAGACACTCAAAAGTAATTAATTAAATATCATATTGTCAGCATTTTAAATCAATACAAGTATCAAGCAATATATTGCCAAACCATATTCCCCTACACTTCTAATAATCACCAGCATATTCAAACTCTATCTATTTTTTCTCAAGAATTTAATCAGTATTAATGAAAAACTTTAGGATAACATGATACTAAAGTTTCTATTCTGCTCTTATAGCAAATTAACAGCAGCCATGATTGACATGAGTTTTATCTCTCTTACTAAGACTAAAGGTATAACTCAGGGAACGATATTTGGACCACTATTGTTGACAATCTGTTGCAATGTTTTAAGTCCAAGCTTCTACTTATATTTTCTTATAATAGCTCAAACTCCTAATTCTAAAGTTTTCTAAAATAGTTTGTCAACAACTGCTTTTCAGGGTAAACCTTTTGAGTCTGTTGTTTAATGCAGATTATGTCTTTGTAATTCATGACTTTTCTTTGTGTCTTTTTCATGTTCAATAACTGGTTTAGGGTCAAACTAGGATTTTATGACATATAAAAGTAGAGCCCTTTTAGAAGTGAAAATGTGAGAATGTGCTTTACTAGTATCACAGACTTCAGACTCTGTTCATTATGAGAAAAGAAAAACCCTTGAATTCCAACAATTTTCTATATTTTTGTTTTAGAAAGACCTCCTAGTAATGCAACCACAAAATAGCACAATCGACATGGTTTTGGAGCCAGTCCCAAGCCCTGATTAATTGAAAAGGTAGTGTCAGGCAAGGGCATTTGACATAAAACCACGAACAGAAAGAGCTTTTGGTTAGAGACAGGGAGCAGAGCTGAAGATGTTGAAGTTCTATTTGATGTAACAAGGACAGATAAGATCAGGAGTGAAAACTTCAGAGTACTGGCTCATGTCAGATGTTGGGGGGATAAATGCATGGAAGTAGGCTGAGATGGTTGGGACACATTCAAAGAATGTGACACTGATTATGTTGGTTAAAGAATGTTGAGGTTACGGCTGCCAGAAAGGAGGCCATGAGGAAGATCAGAGCGATGAAGTGAAGGAGGTAATGAAGGTTACTTCAATGATGACTCGCCGTGTCACCCCCTAAAGGGAGCACCCCAAAAAGACTTCTTTAAGCACAGATTGTGACTTCACAGACACATCTTAATTTTTTAAGCCAAATTAGGTTTTCTACCATTTAACATTTTAAATAATTGCAGCCTTGGCTCACAGAATTTTATCTCACTAACAGGTCCAAAAATGCACATCCAGGTGGGAAAAGGCTTTTAAATATGCTCAACTATCGCCTAATGACAAGCAGCAGAGTACACTCAAATGGAAGATCCTGATCTCTTTGAAAGTAAAAAATAATTATTTAACTGAGTGGAATGCTTGATTTTACAGTTGTACAGTTGATGGAGAAAATATGTGAACCCTTTGGAATTATTTGGTTTTACCCAAAAACTGGACAATAAAAATAAAAAACATAAAAAGCAGGCAATGTTTTTCTCCATTGTCTCATTTAGATTGAAGAAAAAAAAACATAAGGTTTTTGATGATATTGCTGTAGGGTTCACATATTTTCTCCTGCAATTGTATATATTTAGATTTGACACTCTATTTATTGATTTGTGAATTAATTGCCTTTAAATATCATTGAATGTTGTGATTGGGTAAACTGTGCTCTGTCAAGCCGTTATAGTGCTTCTTTTTTTGGTTAAAAAAAAGTATGTTTTAAAAAGAGAGATGGGTAATTCATTTTTTTTTCAACATTTTTAAAAGTTGCAACATTGATGTCTTGCATAGTAAAATTCTTGCAACTTCTGCATTGTTACCATGGAAATAAGCTGCACACAAGTTGACTTCCTGATCACGAGAAAAGTGACACTGATTCCACTCAGTCACACATGCACAGTAGGTTGCCACACCCCCGCAACATATGCGTGTACATGCATGATCAAAGACATATTCACATGAATCATGCATCATCCGATCCATTCTTTTACGTCCTTAAATCCATGAAATTAGTTGTTTTCTCCATTAATTCTCCTTTTGATGTTAAAAGACTGTGACAAAGGAGAAGTTCAACAGTCCTCTATGTGACTCCGTGGATGAGGCACGGTTTGCTCTCATCTCCCACACAAGCACAATTATAGCATAACTATGAGTAAAGGGCTGCAGGAAAATACAACTCACAAAAAAAGAAAAAAAAATCACAGCTTTGTTACTAAAGAAAATACCAGTCTTTAAAAATGTCTTCTTTCTTTTTATTCATGTATTAAATCAAACTTTATTTGGGCCAGTTCTGGATAAACTCTCCTGGAAATAGTCTTTTTTTAATTGTATTTTATTAAAAAAAATCTTATTACTAAAATACATATTTTTTAAACAAATAAAATAACAAATAATTTCAGTGGGACTCATATGTTTAGTTTATAACAAGATACTTTATTTATCCTGACATTTAAATGAGAAAATTTATATTTTAGGTGGTTGCAAAAAATTATTATTCTGTGATGTGTTCAAACACGGAAATAAAAAACAAAATTTTTAGCAGCTAATTATGGATTCAAAATTGTTGGGCTCTGACATATTTGAAGATTGAGCGCTTGGTTCCTAATTTATTCAGACACTTCTTTTGCTATGCTCTTCGCTGAATTTTTCAGCACTAAATATTTTTAGACAGCAGTCCAAGATGGCGAATTTTCTCTGGATGTGCCCAGTTTTTTCTTTTTTTTTTTTTTTCCAGACTATCTAGTATGTCGTCGGGTTCTAAGGAGTTTTGCAGAAATAGAGACATTTGGTAAAATGCTTTAGAGATGGAAGGGCAGAAAGGTCAGTTTCTCCTGGAACTTGTCTTTAAGTGAGAAAATACTAAAGCTTTGCCCTTAAAACTGTAAGTGACAGATCAGCTCTGCTATCTGGCAGCCGGTGTGGATTACTATCTGTGCAAAGAGGCAATGAAGCCACTTCTGCACTGTAGAAGTGGAAGAAATATCAAAGCATGCACTTTGTCACAGCGATTGACCTACCAATGTAGAGAAACTCACAACTAGTTGGTTCAGCAATCAAACAGAAGAGCACTTCCATTTCTTTCTTAGGGACCAATTAAAGAAACAGCATATTTTTCAGTGGGCATTCATAATGCAGTCTTTCAATGCAGTAAATTTAAGAAGAAACGTCTTCACTTACAAAATACAGTAATAGTCACGGGTTAGCTACACACTTAAGACTGATGCAGAACTTGAACCAAGTACATACTTCAAAACTTAGGATAATTTGTGTCCATAATATCAATTAAATATATATATCTAACAAAGCTAGAGCTAATTTATACAATTCATTTTTTTTTTACTTTTGAAGTTATTTAAACTCTGGAAAAATATCATCCAAAAAATTGTATGCAATTAGATGCAGAAAAAAATGTCTATGATTGACAAAATACAGTTTTAGCTAAACCTGTTGCAACGTTAGTCCCATTTTAAAGTTAAAGTCCCACTATTTGTCACGCACCTAGGTGTGTGAAATTTGTTCTCCGCATTTGACCCATCCCCTGAGGGAGCGGTGAACTGCAGACACAGCCGCGCTCGGGAACCATTTGGTGGTTTAACCCCCCAGTCCAACTCCTTAGTGCTGAGTGCCAAGCAGGGAGGCACTGGGTCCCATTTTTAGAGTCTTTGGTATGACTCGGCCGGGATTTGAACCCACGACCTTCCAATCTCAGGGCGGACACTCTACCACAAGGCCACTGAGCTGGTTACTCATGAAGCTAAAACTCACTGGCTCTTCATTAGACACAACTGTCCAATTGCTCACTAACGCACATTTCTAGTCAGCCAATCACATGGTAGCAACTCAGTATATTTAGGCAAGTAGACATGGCTGAAGTCCAACCCGAGCATCAGAATGAGGAAGAAAAGTGATTTGGAACGTGGCATGGTTTTGATCCCCTATGGGCTGCTCTAAGTATTTCAGAAACTGCTGATCTACAAGGATTTTAACACACAGTCATATCTAGGGTTTATAGAGAATGGTCAGAATAAGAGAAATTATCCATTGAGCTGCAGTTCTGTGGATGGAACTGTCTTACTGATATCAGAGGTCAGAGGAGAATGGCCAGACTGGTTCCAGCTGATAAAAAGGCAACAGTAACTCATGTAACCACTGGTTGTAACAGAGGTCTATAGAAGAGCATCTTAAATGCACAACATGTCAAACC
Organism: Oryzias melastigma; assembly: GCF_002922805.2. Classification (NCBI taxonomy): domain Eukaryota; kingdom Metazoa; phylum Chordata; class Actinopteri; order Beloniformes; family Adrianichthyidae; genus Oryzias; species Oryzias melastigma. The sequence continues at coordinate 12,577,866 of NC_050531.1, forward strand.
TTAAGACAGATGGACTACAGCAGCAAGACCACAGCAGGTGCCACTCCTGTCAACTAAGAACAGGAAACTGAGGCTACAATTCATACAGGCTCACCAAAATAGGACTATAGACAACTGGAAAAACATGAGTCTCAATTTCTGCTGCAACATGTTGATAGTAGGGTCAGAATTTGGTGTCAACAACATGAACACATGGATCCATCCTGCCTTGGATCAATGGTTCAGGCTGGGGGTGTAATGGTGTGGGGATATTTTCTTGACACATTTTAGACCCCTTAGTACCAATTAATCATCGTCAAAGAACAAAGCCTACCAGAGATTCATAGCTGACCATGTCCACCCCTTTTTAACCACAGTGTACTATCTTCTGATGCCGCTTCCAGCGCGATAAGGCATCATGTAATAAAGCTGTAATCACCTCAGACTGGTCTCTTGAACATGACAATGAGTTCACTAGACTCGAATGTCCTCCAGAGTCACCAGATCTCAACCCAATAGAGAACCTTTGGGACATGGGAGATTGGCATCATGGATGTGCAGCCTACAAATCTGCAGCAACTGTGTGATGCTATCATGTCAATATGGGTCAAAATCTGAGGAATGTTTCCAGTGCATTGTTGAATCTATACCACCAAGGATTAAAACAGTTCTTGAGGCAAAGGGCCTCCAACACAGTACTAGCACAATATCCATCCATTTTCCTGACCGCTGTGTCCCTTTCGGGGTCGCGGGGGTGCCGGAGCCTATCCCGGCTACTGAAGGGCGAAGGCGGGGTACACCCTGGACAGGTCGCCAGTCTGTCGCAGGGCCTCAATCACACACCCATTCGCTCACACATCCACACCTAGGGGTAATCTAGAGTCACCAATTAACCTATGAGGCATGTTTTTGGACGGTGGGAGGAAGCCGGAGTCCCCGGTGAAAACCCACGCATGCACGGGGAGAACATGCAAACTCCACACAGAAAGGTCCCAGCCGGGAGTCGAACCGGGGCCTTCTCACTGTGAGGCAAGAGCGCTAACCACTGCGCCACCGTGCAGCCCCTAGCACAATATACCTAATGAAATGGTCAGTGAGGGTATTTTCCTTTCCGTTCTTGCTCATGACACAACTTTACCTCTTTGTTTTTGTAAGTCTTTGCATTACTTGACAAATTCAGTGCTTGTTGAATAAAAGTCTCAGTGGCTCTCTGTTTAGGGCATAAAAATACTTTTAATTATAACATTTAACTTTTTTTTTTATCCTAGACCCAGAAACTCTTAATCGTTGAGGATTAATGGGTCATTCAGGATGTCAATTTTACAACTGTAGTGAGTAGTGGATGTCCTGTAGTCGCTTGACAGTCTTTCTTCCCCTCGTGTCCTTGGAAACAGAAGTTCAGTTTGACAGAGGGTATACAGTTAGTGAAGGTAGTTGGATGGAACGAGAGCGAACAAGGGGCTAAAGACGAGCATGAGTGGGGTCTCTTATTCCCAATGCTGTGTCAGCTTTGCTGTCAACTCATCAAAGTTGCTGACACACTGCTGACATTCCTCTTTTTTTTCCATCTCTGTCCATAAACAGACATCTATGGTCCCTAAAGTGCAACCATTCATGTGTCCATCCATCCATCAACACCAACCGCTAATAGTTGGCTATCCATCTGCCAATCTTTATATCCATCCACCTGTTCCATCATTTATCTATCCACACATCAATCCACGTCTCTGTTTATCATTTGCAAGCACCTTGCTGTTTAAAAGTCTTTACCTGTTTGGAACGGGGGATAAATATTAATTGAATAACAAGGGTAAAAAACAGGAAGAAAGGAGGGGAAGGAGGAAAACAGGATGACAGTGACAGTGCCTAGCTTGGAGAGTCAATGGAAAGCATTCACCATCAAAGGCCACACACAGAGCGCACACATGCATTATAGATCGGTGCCTGTCCCCTAGAGATGGATTATTGTACCACTTCATTCAGAGTGATAAAGAGAAGGTTAGGCCTGCAGATAAAGGCAGACAAGACAGAGGAGCATCTTCCCCTCATACTGCAAATGAGACAGATGCAGAACATCAAGTGCTGGTGAGAAAAGAAAATACTCCAAATGACAGCTTTAATTGCTGCATAAAGTGCTTTGAAAAATGAGAGAAAAATAAGAAATGAGTCACTCCAGACATTCCTCTACGTGAACTGCTTGGAGGGAGAAAAAAAGAACAAACTAAGGAAGATGGAAAATGACAAACACAGCTTCCTAAATTTATACGAAATCAATATGTAAACTACTAGTTTCCTGCAGGCTGAACTTTATGTTCTCAATTTCTTGAATTGTTAGCTTTCTATCAAATCATCTTCTATTTTGGACTTTTTCTCTTGTATATGCTTATAATTCTGCCTATTTTAAGCTGTGTACACACCGGGCATGTGACACACATTCTTGAGTGTGCTACACGCAGGTTCTTGGACACATTTAGCCCATGGTGTTCACACTGGACGAACGGGAAGGAGGTTTTCTTTTTCTTCTGTTTACTACTAGCTTATGTCCACCTCCTAAAATGTCAAAATAATGCAAACCTTGCTCTAGGCTTTTTCTTTCCCAGTTCTCCTCCAGTATATGAAAGACTCGCACTACCTGCAATTATTAATTTCTCCTCCATCTTCAGTTTTCAAATGTTTGCACTTCCATGAGTTAAAAGGGAAAGCCGTCCAAAGATCACTACCAAATCAGAGTACCTGGTTAGTCAAAATACAACCTGGTTTAAATTTTGATTGCATATTCAATTACCACGTGTTTTATATCTGTGTAGCCTCGTCTAAAAGTTAACTTTCAGACTAAGAATTATAAAACAATTGATCAAAAGTAACCCCTCATTTTGAAAGGTGATTTATTAAAAACAGGCAATATTGTTAAAAATATTCGCTAATGGTTAAATAAGTTAATGTTCATTTAAATGTAAAGTTGCAAGATTAATAAATAAGTTTGTTTTAAAAAGGGAAAACATTTGTTAACAGTATTTAAACTGTTTCTTTTATTTTCTGTGGATTCTTGTTTCTTTATCAAGTTTGTTTTCGTTGCAATCTCATGGCACCTGTATATTGTTTCTCTACCTAACATGTTTATGTCAATCTTTCGGTTCTGGATGCTTATTGGATGAAGTGATTGCTCTGTCCAATCAGAAGTGATGAGGTGTGTGCTTAGTAAGCTTAGGTCTCACGTAGCAGGAGAACAGAAAGACGCGCGAAGGAGTAGGAAGCCGATCAACGGTGACCAAGTTTGTGTCCAAACTAAAATAAGTTGATGCTGAGTCTACTTACTTTGTTGTGGAAACACGGTACATGTAAGTACTATATGTCTGAGCTTGTTACGATGTGTGTAAATCATGCATTTGACTGAGAATATGTACGCTAATTGTGCATAGCATTAGCGCGCTAGCAGTGAAGCTAATTTTTGAAGCAAGTGTCATATGTTAAGTATGTAAAACTTGAAATGTAATTTTTTTTGGAGACTAAAAGACACTTTTATACATTGGACCAGAGGAATCCAGTCTCTTTGGACCCTGTTGGTGAACTTTGAAGTACTCCATAAAAGATTCGGGCTGCTAACCAGAAGAGGGCCTGTCCTTCCATGCCGACTCCTGTTCCCGTCCAGCTCTGCTAACCACGTGCGAAACCCATCTGAACATCTACAGTCTTCCATCCATTAAGTTGAAGGATTCGTGAGTACGTGCATATGTTTTATTTGATCTGCTTGCTTTGCAAGTGAAAGGGCCATTTTGTTTCAGGCCACAACGATCCCAAGCAACGATTCAGGCCTGCAACTTTAACAGACTCACTAAGAACTGAAAAGCCTATCTATGTAATTGAATTGTGAACAAATGCAGAATCATATTTTTGTTTATTACTTGCACTAAAGTTTTACTATTTATTTTAATCAAGACTGTGTTGTATTCCATTTATTTTATTTTGCAAAAAGAAAAGTCAATTGTATACAAAACTAATTTTTCTTAGTAGGAAGTTAAATTTAAATTAGCTCTTTTGTTTTTTCCTGCTAAGTGGAGGCACCGCAAATTCTATTAACCATAAATTTAAATTAGTCTAAAATCCTTTATAATTTGGAAATTTAACTTGTATCTCCTGTTTGTCATATTAAAGTTTAAATAGAAAGTACCCAGGACCCCACCCATAGTAGTGTTGCCAATAAGTGAAGAATAATAAATAGCTACCTGGGATGGGTATTACATCTGGAACCCAAAGAAACTTACATAGTGACGCATGAAGATGAGAGTTTTGAACGTAAAGCCCTGAAACCCACATTTATGTGTTTACACAATGCTTTCTTACCCCCAACTTGTCATATCTGGATGTATGATTCAGACCTCCTCCCTGTCACTTTTTGACATTGTGGGTGTCCCCAACTCGTTGTTTTGTGAGGTGGTGGCTGTTCCCATTAAAGTAGGAGCCTCCCAAGATAGAGAAAAAAACGCATATGTAATCAGAGGTCCCCAACCCTTGGGACGCAGACCGCGTCCCGATACTGGACTAGTACCCTAATTCTGTACCAGTTCTGCATCTGTTACTACTTGTGGTACCACGTCCTGAGGGCTGGGGACACGTGTTTTATTTGGAACAGCCAGCACCTCAAAAAACAATGAGTTGAGCACACCCAAAATGTGACACAGAGGTGGCCCAAATTATAGGTTCATATTTGACGAGTTGGGAGTGAGAATGTGTAGGTTTACATAGTCTGCATTAGAAGTGGTCGCTTGAACGTGTATTTCTGAGTGCGGTATGAACGTCGATTTACAGATCCAAAAGACAGTTAAGCATCTCATGCATGTGTCTTCTGAAAAGACCTGCCATGACCTAATATAGCAGATTTTCTTTTTTTTTTCCATTAGCGAGAATTGTTTGTTTTCCAAGGATTTTTACGTGTATTTACTCATTTAACCAAGATCCTTGATATAATATGCATCTACTTGTTATTTTTTCTGATCTCACACACACATAAACCCACCAAGTCCTTTAGATAAGCTAAATGTTACGTTTTTTGTCTTGGTTATGGTTTTCACTTGAAATTTTAAGTAACATTTACATTAATACTGTATAATGAAGAATGAAGATGGGAGTTGTCATATTATATATGAGGATGTATCCTATGGTTGTACAAAAGTATAGACTTGCAGTCTGTGAGGAAACATATAAGTTGACTATTTTTGTTGAGAAACTTTTCAAGAAAAACTATGACAATTTTTTTGTTTGTTTCTTCTCTAGACTGTTTATTCTTTTTGCTTTAACGCTTGGCATTGCTCCAACAAACTTTACAGTTTATTATACAGTTGTATTCGAAAGCAGTGCGTCTGGTTCACAAAGTTTATTTTTTGGTAAACTAATCAAACTAGAAGACATTCAAACCTTTTCTTGGTTAGAGACTAGTGTATCGATATGCATCCAAAAAATTTCACCAAGAAAAACACAGAAACATCGATAGAAATTGTGTGCCTGAAATCTTTTTGCAAATGCTACAGATGCACCATATGAGAGTTCATGGATAGGTAGTACATATGCAGAGATATATTATTCTATTACTGACACACAGAGCCTTGCATTTTAAGATTTTCTTTTATTTTATCTCTGATAAAAAGACGTTCAGACTCTTGGGTAAATGCAGACACGCATACCAATGTGTGATGCAGACCCTCATTAGGACACTGCACTGACCTGAATTCATTCCCTACAACCGAAGCAAAACCCCAACCCTAACCTTAACCTAATCTCTATTGACACATTAGCCCTGACCCCAACAAGGACCCTAGAACTTATGTTCTGCCTCATTAGGACCAGGCTTTCGTCTGCATAATGACTGCTGCTCCTATCGTGGTAGTTTAGACAAGAAAATGTTCTAATGAGTTAAAAAAACACCAACAACACGCAAAAGGCCACATAAGGCTGTTTAGCAGTCAGACCAAACTGTGCCGGGAGTCTCTTACTTTCCATATGACCTTTTGTCACTTTGCCAGTGACATTTTAAATATGCTCCCGCTCACCCATGTCACCAGCCTTGTCTGCTGGATACTAAACAAAGCAGAGTTGCTGAGGGGAAAACAAAGAAAAAGAATGAAATAGACAGTCAATAGAGAAATTGAAAAAGATGAGAAAAAACACACAAATGGATCATAGCAAAGAGCCAGTGATAGAAAGCAGGAGATTAGCTCAGGCAGACTTTGAGGAAACACAAAAATAAAAAAAAATACAGAAACCTTTGCAGATGAGACAGAGCTCCAAGGAGAAAGAAATCTATTAAGTGAGACATAAATGTTAAAGATGGGTGGAAAAAGAGTGGTAATAGCAAGAAAAGAGCAAAAGGCAAATGGTGGGAAAAAAGAAAAGACAGACAAAAAAAGATGCTGGAGAGACTGATAACAGGAAGTAGCCCAGAGCAAAAGCTGAGAAAAGGGCAGGGGTGGGAAAAGAAAGAAGTGTATTGAATGCAAGAAAAGAAGATAAGAGGGTGAAAATAAAAGAGCAAAAGATGGGTTGTGTCGCTTTGGAAATTACAGTCGTCTGCAGTGGAAATGTCATCGATATGTGAGGGACCCATTTCAAACCTCCGATACCATCTAAGAGCTGACATGTCCAGCCAGAGGGGATCAAAAAAGACTTCCCATTAACAGGAACCTCACTGCAAAATTAATGATACAAAATAATCCTGTCCGTCACAAAGATAAAAAAACGTCTCCAACCTCAAATGTATGAAAGGATGCAACATTTAATTTCTTGGAATCTAAAGAGCAAATAAAATGTCTGGTCCTAACAGTGATTAACTATGTACTCGTGGCCTTTTTCGGATGATAAAGGTCATATAAAGTTTAAATTTGAGAATATCTTTCAAAATCTTTTCTTTCAAATTGTAAATCAAGAGTGGACGAAAAAAAATGCAGTTTGTAAAATAGGTGCTATTGTTTGAAGGCCGCAACCTCCCTGCAGGGAGGAGCATGTTCTGCTCCATTCTGATGCATCCACTTAGCTGACTACATCCACGTACGTCTTTGTTTTTATCGTCCGAGCCCGAATCTTGGAGCTAGATATCTCCAAGATTGTTCACTATTTGTGGCTAATTTGGCAAAAATGGCATAATCATAATTCATAATGCTTTTGCAATAGATCAAAAGATGAATTGGAGTGGGACTTCATCAGCTTGTATCCTAAAAATATATTTTCCAGAAGAAAAAGATAACATGGTACAGTGTTTCCTCATTAATTGCAGGGGTTATGTTCTAAAAATAACCAGCAGTAGTAGCTTTAAGGATTTAAATTCCCTCACTATAGACTTTATACACTTTTACCAGACATACATGAACATTTTCACACTTTTATCTGTTGTTCAAACTTTCATAGAAAAAGTTGTAGAGGATAACACTTTAGATGAGGTGCTGCAAAACACTCAATATAATGTTGACAAAGATATTTAATACATTTGTTGAGCCTTATTTGGCTTATGCCTTACTAACACCTTATAAACACTTAATAATGTGTGTTAATGTGTTAATAAAGCCTGTTAAGAATCTTGTTATAAAGTGTTACCCAGTCCAGTATTCTAAAATTAATAAAAATGTCTGATTGTGATTGAAAATGTATATAATTCTCTCAAAAAGAACACATACAAGAGATTGATTGACAAGGTCAACAGCCAATCAGGATGCAGATCACAGTATGCCGTGCAAAAAAATAAATCACGGAAAATTGCACAGGAAAAATCAGTAACACAGCAAAAGGTGAAGCGCGATGTAGCGAGAAAACTGTATAAGAAAATTTGTCAGCATCGATTCTGAGTAATCAAAATCATGAATCCTGAAAGCTCTAGGTGATATCACTGTTTGTCCTCTTTTTTTCTTTTAGAACAACCAGGAAAGGTGCTGTAGCAGACTGGAGAAACGCCGTGAAGCAAAGGGAAAGGCTGAGGCCTCCCGAGAGAAAAACCCTGTAAAACTTCAATCAGATTTACACATGGAGATTTTTTCCACATCAAAGTGTTGTCCCACAGTCAAAAAGACACAGCCATAATAGATGAATACTTCTGAGTTGGCTTGTTTTTATTTTGTTAACCCACTAACTATATGACTACTTCATCTTTTTCAGAGCCTGCTGGGGTTGACCCAAGCTGTCAAGACAGGAAAGACAAAGTACACTTTGGACAAGTCCCCAGTCCATCACAGGGACAAGCAAAGATACACACTCACACCTTAAGGGCAACCTAAACTCACCAATCGGCCTTTTTTCCCCCCTGTAGTATGAGAAAGCTTGTGACGGACAAGCAAACTGTCCAAGGTTTGCCCTTCCTCCATCACAAGAAAGCAGTCTACATGACCTTAGTGAAGTCAAGGTGGGTTTAAAAGATGTACGGTTGAAGAAAACCAGAAAAATATTGACGCAAGGAAACCACATGTGCATATTTCATGTTGAAACCACTCAAGTTTGGAAAATGGATACCCATGCTGTGAGATGACAATGCTAATCATCACTCCGCTGTGCAGCCCATTTGGCCACTCAGTTTTTATTTAGTTCAGGTTTCAGATGGATTGATGGAGGATTTAATAATACCAAGCAGTTGATTCAGGAATGCATTTTATCATTAATATCATGGATTTTTCCAAACAGTTTAGGACAAAAAAAAAGTATATATATCCTTAGGGAAATACATCACCTTTTCACTTTATCCAACTGGTTGAAGCTTTCACTTTTTGGGGCCAAGGCCAGATTTTTTCAGCCATGCTGAGCAAAGTCACCCACATTGCACGTCTTGAGTCTGCCCTGTGACATGCTGTGTGACACAGCCTGTCTCACTTCCAGTAGGAGTTTGTGATGGAAAGGCATAATGATTTCCACCATGGACTTAGATCACCCGCTCATTTACCCTGTGACTTCAATTATAGAATGTCAGTAAAGGAACAAATCCACAGCATACAGTTGTGTCTGATGTACCTCATAATCTCAGCACCTACGTTTGCATCATATGAACTACATACATTAGGCTGAAATAACATCTATTATTTGCAATCTGAGGATATACTATAGAGTAAGATAACTGTCAAAATGAAATAGACAAAGTTGTGGACAAATTAATACTTTTAGCACAACATTTATTATTAAGTTTAACATGTTTTAAATACGAAATTTCCCTTTACATTAATGTCAAAAATACATGACAGAGTGACAGACCAATCATTCAACTATGAGCTTGCACATACTTTGGCTAATTTATTTAACAAACATAGAATAGAATTGAAGTTTATTGATGCCACAGCAGGAAAATAAATTGCTATACAAAACTTTCAATGATACAAATAAAAAAAGTGTTCTTCATTGCATTTCTTGGGGCGTCCGGTCTGGACTGTTCAGTAGAAACAAGGGATAAGAAATTAATGAAACATAAACTGGTAAGCTAACTCGGGGGTAATGTAACTGACAATCTACCAATGCGCCGGTACAAAGAAAAAACTTTTTTTTTTTTTAAATATCTTGTTTAAATACTGTATGGCAAGATTGTTTTGTAAGTTTCATACATACACCCCTAGATGTTGTGTAATTGTATTCTTGTGTTGTATTCTACATAAACTCTTGTTTATGACATGAAGGCTTGTGACATTTTTTTGTGACTACCGTTAATGAAGTACTACAAAAAATAAAAATTCTAAAGTAATCATGAAAACTATTCATTAGTGCCTGATTGCTCTTCACTCTGGAGGCGTCTTTAATTCCCGACGATCTATCGTCTGTAGTGGTGGTCAATACTTATCCGTACTTTGTAAATCCTTATTTCATAGGTTGATATACATGGTTGTAACTCAGTGAAGTGTTCTTGACATTAACAAAGACAAATCTTATTCACAACAAATATGTCAAATGTTAAACCCAATTTTGTAGTTGTATCTTTTTCTTTTCAAAGTATGCACACCTTTGTCGATGAGCATATGTTTAATATTGACGGTAATCTTACCACATATTTTACACTCTTTTGCTATTTTACAGTCTACAAAGTCTTAACGTATCAAATAAGGTATCTCACACAGACACTTCACTTATCAAAAGACGTTTTTTTTTTGTCAATTGCATCAGATTCCATTAATCTGTACTGTACTTTTTGCAGATGGTTGGATTATTGATCGTCAACATCAAGACTTAACACGTTTGGTTATCTAAAGGAATCAGGGGCTTTGATTCCTTTACTCTAAAACTGTGATCATACAGGATCCACTTCAAACCTCCTCCTGTTCCCCTGCATCAAAGGGACATCTTTAGTCTCTGGCGTCCATCTTTAAAGCCAACATCCATCAGAATAAAGACAAAAGACCATAGAGAGACATGTCCACACACAGGTGCAACTGTATGCATAGTCATGATCTACACAAATTCACTTGGGTCCACATATCAAGCTGCAATGTTCATGGAGCAGAGGAGCTGCTGTGCTAACAGCATAAGTAATGAACTTAATAAAGGTAAGCTTCATTTGTCCTTGTGAAACAACACAGCGGGAGATTTTCTTCTCTGAGTATAAGTGGCTTGTTGCACGCAGCCGTGCAGCCTTTGAATACGACGATGTGCGCATGCTGTAGGTGTTATGGCAAGCTGGCATATTTGCGCAACACACATATTTGCATGCATACGCACTGCAACAGTGTAGCAAAAGACCCCAGGCAGTCCAGAGGGGGAGCCAGTAATGAGAGAGGGAGCGAGAGACCCAAGTTTGGAGTTTGTGAAGAAAAGAAAGCTGGTTCTCACTTCTGAAGATGTGAAACTCACATGGGAAAGAAAGCCGTGTTATGTACAGTGGAGCTCTGAAGAAAATGTCACACCGCCGATGTTTGAAGCTGGAAACAATGCACCAGCCAGGAGTTTGAATGAGTGCTTGTGTGCACCAGCTAAGGAAAAGGAGTTTGCATGCACAATAACTGTGCATGTGTTTGTGTGAGGGTTAGGGCATGATTTGGGGCAATAGTTCACATTTGGAGTGACAGCGGTGGTTTGTGGGCACAGTTTGATCAAAGGTACTTTGATCACGTCGAGACTTAGTCCAGAAGCAAATGCTGCGTGTGAGTTTTCTTCACAGGCGTGCACACATGTGCACGTGCATGAAAGCAATGGGATAATAGGAATGCAGTAACACTGGGGGCTTCATGTAATGGCAGCTAAATCTAATCCTGTGACCGTACTCGATTTGAGTGGAAAAAATCAATCAATGCAAATGAAGGCTTAGATTGCCACAGTCAAATGTGAAATGACTACAGGAGTGACGTGAAAGTACACTCCAGCAATAAAGTCTGTCTCCTTCTTTCAGTTTTCTTTCAATCTTTCAGGAATGCTTTTTCACCTCAGTTTATATCTCGTCATACAAGTATTCCAAACCTTTATGTCTCAGGCTTCATTGCCTGCCTGTCCTCATCTTCTTCTTATGACTGCTGTTCTGCACAGGGAACACCAATTTTCATTGTTTCCACCATCTTTACTGTGCATTTAACTGTGTTTGACCCTGACCCGATTCCAAGTCATTTGATTTTAATAATCTGCCGATACCAAGTCACAATTTGTTATTTTTGTAACTCATTAAAAAATGAACATGTGAAATAAATTGATTTGTATTGTCCATATTTTTTTTTTATCTGCTATCATTTAAAGTCCCACACCAACAATATTTTTTTTATTGTAAAAAATCACCCTTTTTTGTTTTTTTAAAACATATTTTCTGCAGCTCATTAGAAATATGATTGTGGGCGGGACTTTTGGTGCAGAAATTAGCTCTGCTAATACCCCCATCAAGCCTTTGTTTACACTCCTGCTAGTTTACAGCTCATCTCACAACCCCAAGCTAACATTAGCGTAGCAAAACAACTGCGCGCATTATTGGGGTTATCCAGCTGAAGTTATCCAGATAACCAGCTCAGCTGAGGATAATTAAG
>NC_050531.1:12589851-12599248 GCF_002922805.2 Oryzias melastigma
CAGAAATTAGCTCTGCTAATACCCCCATCAAGCCTTTGTTTACACTCCTGTTAGTTTACAGCTCATCCAACAACCCCAAGCTAACATTAGCGTAGCAAAACAACTGCGCGCATATCCAGCTGAAGTTATCCAGATAACCAGCTCAGCTGAGGATAATTAAGGCGCTAATAGGTCTATTTGTCTGCTTCATATGAGAAATTTTCAAGCATCCAGTTTTCTTCTGCGCCCGATTTGAAACAAGAAATACTCAGGAACACAGTTTTAATCGTAAATTATTTTGTATAGGTCCTCTATACTGTGCGAAAAAGGCAACATGAAGATGTTAAAAACACAAATAATACAATTTTCAATGCAGTGGCTCTCTAACCAAAGCACTTCCTTGTAGTAACTTTAACAATAAGGGAAAAATAGTGCAATTATCAACTTGATCAACTAGGGGAAATATTAACTAATAAAAAAATGTGAATAATTAGTCATGTGAGAAATAGTGTTAGCATCTTTCGAGCTACTGAAGATTTTCGGTCAGATGTGATCCATTTCTTTATAAAAAAAATAATACAATTAAAAACATTGACTTTTTTCTTCAATTTCAATGTACTGGTGACCATTTATTAGTTTCGGGTTATGACTGATTGTGCTTTTTTTTATTATTAGTTTTTCCAAGTGCTTGCATTTTGTAGACTGTCCCTTTGGAGCTCTCTTTCTCTTTAGTTTTCACTAGAAGTGTGACAGCTAATGGGGCTTTAACTTTAACTTTAAGCTTAACTTTAAATACGTGCGGCCAACAACCAAATCCAGCCTTGGATGCACTTAAAAATATACGTGGGCAATGCAGCAATGTGAATCTTGCTTGGACGTATTCTGTGTGTCCAACACGAACGTTTTTTGAGCCGGTCCCATATAAGTACATGCGAATAACAACAGCCATTCATTTTGAATGCATTTTTAAGCCATTGTTTCCTCAAGAGAAATCAATATAAACACTAATTGTAATTTTTAATCATTTATTGAATAGTTATTCAGCTCAAAAGTTAGAATCTGAATCTTTTTCAAACCTTGTTGAACTGCTTTTGTGCACGCCCTGCTCAAACTAGAGCTGTATTCTATTAAGATTTATGGCTATCAAACTCTGTGATCCGTTCTTGATATACAGAATTCTACAAGGGAATTTATTTTAAATGATAAGCTTGAAATACGTAGCGCTGATAATAATATTGTCAATGAAATAAATATTCAAAACCTGAACGAAAAGCAACATTTGATTCTATTTGAGTCTGAAACTATTTGATCACCCGGTCACATGATCCGACTAGGACATCTCTACTGTTAACCAAAAACGCTGGTTTCATTTCCATGTTTTAATGGAAAATAAACATTGATATTCTTCCCAAAATAAAAGTTTAAAAGTTATTTACAGTGATTTGAAACAAACACAAAAACATGTCATTAATTTGTATGCTGGACTTTAAAATATTTTTTTTTATTTTGTTTACATTGAAAACATCTCAACAAAATGAAGATTTTTGGAAGGAAACTCTTAATTTTTAAAACAACGGTGATCTTTTTTCCATTAAAAAACAAAGAGCATTAGGATAGGAAATTAAATTATTTACAAGAATAGCACTAACTTTCACACATCTGAGTCCTTTTTTAAACCTTCATATTACTTCTTGCTTCTGTTAATTTTCCCATTTTAATGAAGGATCTTTAACTTAATTTTCTTTAAATTTGCTTCACAGCTTATTTGAAGAAGGATTCCAAATGCAGGTAAGTGATCAAATCTTTCTACTGTTCCTCTCTAAATAATGCAGACGACAGGCTGTGCAACAGCAGCGCTTCAGTTCTTCTGTTTGCTTCCAGATTCTGCTGACAGCAGGGTGGAAGGCAGTGGTGGAGAAGTGCATATGAAAGTGTGATATTGGTTGTTTAAAATGCTTTCATGAAGTGGGAACACTTGGCACCATTCTAAAAGCGTAGCGGTTTTCATTGGGAAGGCTGAGTGCTGAAAGTTGTCATGTTTCCTTAAGCACATCTGTAAAAAAAACAAAAACAAAACAAAAGAAAGCTCATCTGGGAACACATGGCTTCTGCCAACTTTGTTCTTGTTCAATTAATTTATGATTAGGTGACAAAAAAACTGTTTTATTGTTGATAAGTGCACACAATTGTAGTTTATAAAGCCTTATTTGACTTAGCAGTGTGGTGAAGACTATTTGGTTTTCTCTTCAATACTTTATTATACCTACATATAAGTATTTGTGATTATTAATCAGTAAAATAATATCATTTGGTTCTACCCGACCCTTATTCCAAGTTCAAATCTCTCTGAAATCGCAGTTTTTCTGTTGCTTTTTAGAAACAGCATCTGCTAGCATTTGAAAGTTTGTCTGAATTTATGTCATGCAGAGCAGAGGATCTGACTTACTGATGCTCTGAGGTTCATACGCATGACTACCATCTACCATACTACATGAAAGAGGAGGCGTTCACAAGTTCACAGCGACCAAAGTTGACAGTTAATTAAACAGTCCTTCAAATGCACGTCTTCCTACAGGTTTTCACTGAAATGCTTGATTCTTTTTTTTATTTTTTTTACTTTTAGGATTTTTATTTATCACCATATTTCCAGCTGGTAGCTAAATCTTTGGGTTGCCCTCTTTGTGTCTGTTTCTCATTTACATGTTTCTGCTCTCACTTGTCACAAATACTGAGCATTCAGCTCCATGCAAGCCGACAGGGATCCAGTATACTTATACAAGAGCTCATTAACTCTCACTTCCTGTCCTCTTACTCATTAACCTATTAATAGGAATTTAATGCTGTTCGTTATTAGAGCAGCATCAACAACATACTATATATGAGAGTAATGAAGTCAGGAGGAGCATGGTGCTTTTGTTAGAGAAGACTAATATTTTTAGCTTTATGCTTTCTATAAGAAACGACCAGCCTGACCTAAACACATCCCTTGTCCTCATAAGATGTATGTTATATATCAGGAACTCACTTGGCATTGACGTTGTGTTTCGATGTAGGGATGCAGGTAAATTGTGTAAAGACTCTTGGGCCAGTGTGCTGATAAAACCTCTGACATTAATCTTAGTTCACTGCTTTGAGACTGAGCAGTGTTCTAACAGGATCCTAAAGCTTGGGGTTTGCTTTGAGTCTGTTGCGTATGCCTGAGTCACAAATGCCCTTTTAAGGTGGATATGGGTTGTCTGCAGGCACAAAATTGGCAAGCCTGTGAAGGGCGCACAGGTGGCCCTCGCAAGAAATCTGAAATCGTAGACCATTTGGTGAACCCTACTGGCATGCTATGATCAATAGGTCATAGTAAGCATTTAAGCAACACGCAAGGGTGAGAAAGCGTGAAGTAGGTGAGACGCAGGCACATTGTATGGATTATCCTTACAAATACTTCACGATACTCTTACCACACACCCGACAATCGTAGTCCTTTTTGATTGTACCATTGTGCAGTCAAAAAGGCGGCCCTACAAACTTCAAGATAATTAAAACACACGCATTTAAGATGTGTCCACTAATGTCCAACAACCTCCAAAGGCACAGACAACCTGAAAACTTGCAGCACCTGTAAGAGTCAATCCCAAGTACAGGTGCATGTGACAAAGGCCTTAGTCTTAGTAGAAATCTGAAAATACTTATGATTAAACCTTATGGTGAATTCAAACAGGACACCGCGGACGTGGTGGAGGTGTCAAGTTTCAATGTTAAGTCAAAGTAATGATGCGATCTGAGGTGGCACGATTTGGGAGTTGGGCGCGGTGAGGTTGACGTGGCAGGTCAACCATTCAGGGACTAAGTTTTCAGTGACTAGATTGAGGGTAGAAAAAGGGATTCAATATGGCAGCTCAACTTCCATCCATTTTCTTAACCCGCTAGGACCGCCGGTTTGCCGTAGATTGCCCCAGTTACTGTTGGACGAAGGCGAAATACACCCTGGACAAAACATGTCAGAGAGCCCATAGAGCTGGATCGACTGCTACGCTAGTCAGCCACCTGGTGGGCAGCTTAGCAAGGTAGTGAGCCTGGATAATTAGCGAGGTCTACTGCCTGGGCTGTGGGTCTCTCGGCAGCAGAACTGTTATGCTTGCCCGCTGGCCGGAGAGTCGCTGCGAGCATCAGTGTAGAAGGCAACATTTCTTTAGCTTCATGGGCTTAAGATATTTTTCCTTTTTTTTAATCAAGACAATAATAATAAGATCCCCCAGTTTAATTTTTATTTTCCCCTATCAGGTAAACGTTCAAAGTGGGCCACAAACAGACGAAAGTAGCGTTCAAAACAGCTCTCAGGGCCAGCTATCGCTGCACGAGTGAAGTACACAGCACCCGGAGAGACACCGAAAGATCTGGTAAACCCAAGCACAGCAATGTACTTGCTGGTGCCTCTGTATAAAACATATATACCCAAGCTACTTGCTCAACATTATCCTTGTTTTCCGTGATGTGGCAACACATGAATTCCAGAAAAACATGTCCGTTGCTCCACGGCAGGCTTGTCAAGGCTATCAGCAGTAAATCTGATGCACATCAAAAGAGAGGCGATGGACGCAAATTTAATGCACACGCCACGTCTGATGTGAATGCACCATTATACATCCTTGAATCCTGTGTCGCTTCTCCAAAACATCACAGATTGCTTGACTGAATGAATGTTATCCTGCTTAAGGATAAAAATAGTCCCCTATGTGTTACCAGTTTACTTGAATTGTTTTTTGCACAGTCATGACAACATCTCACGACTATTATCTTTTTGCCAATCATGCCTCATAGACCAGTGAGACATAACATATTTTGTATAATTGTAGCTCAAAAAAAATTATTTCTTCCTTGAAAAAGTGATAAAAAATACTGTTTGTTTATGGGTGGAGAATTCTTATGACAAATAGCGACAGAGTCAGCAGACAAACAATGATAGAGAAACCTAAAACCAAAGCAGCAGGAAGGACAGTATCCATGCAGAAGGACTGTCTGTCGGTTAATACTGGCATTGATCGCCCGCTGCGAGTTGAACAGAGGAATTGATCGTAAATTGAGAGTGGTTCGGTCTGAGCTGTTCCTATCTACCTCTGATCAATACAGGTCAAGAGTGTGGTCAGTCTTTCACGTAATGGAACAAGGGTCATTTCTATAGATTCTAGGAGACAACAAAACTGTCACTGAACTCACAAGAATAAAGCCTAAAAACAAACTGCATTCCTATATATTCGAAATGTAATTGTTCTTTAAATAGTAAATTGTTTTCATCATTTCAGAATGATTTTAGTATAGAAAAAACTGTTTTTCTTTGCATTTTTCTGTTGTTGCAAGGCTCATTACCTACAAAACATGCATGCACAAGCCACTGCAGCATAACCCTCCTCTTCCATCACACTACAAGAGAGTAATTAAGTGTAAATTGAGCATACCCCCATCCACAAAAAAAATAAAAAAAACGTTAAAAAAGAAAGCACACAAAAATTCTCCTTAATATTCACCGTATTAAATCTATCTGCCTCCACCACATAGGTGTCAGTTTAGCACAAGCAGATATGACAAGATCAGTTTACTGCAATCATTCACTCTTTGTTGTGTCTCTGCTCAGTATCACCCTTTGAACTTCCTTTTCCATCATTCTGCTTCATAATCTTCCTTTGGCTTTCTCTGCTGCCGATTCGCTCGTTTTCCTCTGTTCACGTCCCTTCACATCTGTCCTTTTCTTTCTCGCCATCTCACATCTGTTCGCATGTCACCACATTATCGCAAATGAGAGCCAAAAATAATGGAACAGTGATTCCGCCAAGACAGAAATTGTAGAAACTCCTTATTTCTACCTTTCACTTTGCATCTACTTTTGCTGTTGGCTAGCCAGACTGCACATTATATATGCACACCCACAAGGCCAAGGAGCAAAACACAGAGAGAGACTAGAAGAAAGACAGACAGGGAGATGGTCAGAAAATTGGCAAATGAGTCAGGGTTCAGTTCACTTAAAACAAAGTTGGTTTGTGCTTTCAATGTGTTACTTTTTCTGAGATATAATCGGACTGTATCCATCTGCTAGCGTGGCTAACATACAGCTGTGTCTGACTGTTTTTTTTAAAAGTGTTACTATTAACAAGGTAGCGAGTTCTCTCAGACTCTTGTTTTACTTAATCCTTATAATTCCTTATATATAATTTTGAAAATAGCCAGACCATTCATTGATGGTGCACCTTGTAGTGCGGAAAAATACAATATTTGGGCAAAAATCTAAGATTAAAAAATATATATTATTTAATTCTTTGCTTTAGTCATGTTGCACTATTTTGTCTAGAGTCCTTTTCCTGTGAAAGTATCAATAAAATATATTTCAATTTGACATCTTTCCAAAAAGCCAAATTATTTTCTGACTGTCGGCAGTGAAATTGATAGTCCTTAATATCCCCAAAGAAAATACATGTTTTTCTTTCCAAGTTGCTCAGTGACATGGAATGTCTCTTGTTGTGGCTGAGCTGGTTTAATTAAGAAAGAATGACTTGAGACTTTCAAATATTGCTAGACCTAATGACTCTTCAGACGAGCCTGTGCGTGTGAAAGAGGACATGCTTTGCTTTCATTTAAACAACAGAGAGAGCTGCAGATGCTCAATGTACTTCGAAATTAAACCAAAAATGTAAAACATTCATCTTTAGGAGGGGATACACATTTTTCTCCTTAGAACAAAATATTTTTGCAAATTCTATCATTTTAAGTAGTGCAGCATTGATCAGGGGGAGTCCTGAGCTGTCACAGTACACCAGGTCATGTCATCTTCTTTGAGGATGACTATATAACACTGAATTCATGGAAAATTTACCACTTACAAAATAAACGTGGAAAATTTAAGCAAAACCTTTCTAAATAGATGCTTTTTGGTTAGATTTCTCTCACCCCCTTTACGCCTGAGGCGTTGCCGGTGATGCTTAAACACAAAATATTTAACATACTCATGCCGCTTTTCTCTTTTAGAATCTGTTGGAATTACGTTGATCATGTTAACAATTAAAAAAAAAAATACAGCAAATCAAAGAACATCAACACTGGAGCTCCAGTGTTAAAGGGTTGAACAGGCTATTTTGACAAATGTTCTTGATTTGACCAATGAAAGCCCACAAGATTTATCAATTTATATTAATAAAAAAATTGTTATTTTGGCCAAATTTATGCTGCAGACCAGATGGGACCCAGACATCATAAACCACAAATTTTAAAACTTTTGAACATGAATAAATGGTAACTGTTACGGTCTACATTACTAAAAAATAAAGTTTTAGTGTGCAAGATGAGCTTAAAAGGGGGGACAAAAGTTTTAAGATTTGTAGAAGTGTTCCCCCTTTTACATCAGAGTTTTAGCTCCAGTGTTTACATTACTGGAACTTTCCAATCCTTTACACGATCAACGCGAATTGCCATATTCTGTTGCAGAAAAGGCGGTTTTGCGCCAATGTGCAATACTGTTTATTAGTTATGTGTTGCATATTGGTTTAAGGCCGCTTTAAAGTATCGCGTATCAGTGCAAAGCCATTTTTTTTTTCTGATTCTTGTTGGTCGTGTAAGGAGTTACAGTATGTCAAAGGGAATAGTAGGCTTTGATAGAGTCGTCTCTGCTGTTAAAGATTTTAAGCTTAAAGGGTAACCAGACACTAAGTCAACTTTTTTTGACTGTCAACTTCTATAAATGGGGCTTTAAAAGTGTCATCTGCTGGCCATTGCCAAATTTTAACAAATTGAATAATTCTTAAAAATATAGTCAACAACTGTCTATGTGCTTCCCCCTACAGGTTGAATCAATGTATTACAGTTGAATTTCTTGATTGGTCAAACTATTTAAGTCCCACGTCAAGATCTGCAGCTCCAGTAATGATAACAGTCTTGTTTCCCAGTTCCACCCGTCTAACTGGACTTTCAAATTTCAGCTGTGGCTGAGTCAGCCTCCAACTTCCCTGTTTGGTTACCCTTTAAACAAAAATAAAATTTAATTGTTTGAAATTTGTGAAACTTATCTTTTTTTGGCAAAAAAAATAAAATAAAAAATAATGTTTTGAACCAAATTGTGACAGGGAGACACACGACACAAACTTTGAGTTCTGGTCAAGGGTTCCTGTTTCCAACCAGCACCAGTTTTTTTTAGCAGTCTGCTGCTCTTGAAATGTGCTCTATCCAAGCATTAGCAATATTCTGACTGTTACTCTGCTGAGCGAGAGTGAGGGCTATAAAACCTCAAATTGATATTTTTGAGAGCATGCTTCCTAGTGTGGTTAAGATCAAGAGTGTCTGTGTACTTGGGTAAGTTAATGTATATGTGTATTTACTTCAGTGTACTCCAGAGACGGGGCTTTCAACCCTACTTTGTTGGATTAATGGCCTTGGTCATGATTGAAATTCCCCTTCATTAGTAAGAGAACAGCGTTAATGCAGGAACAGTTTGGATGAAAGTATTGCATTGTAATTTGAAGGGGCCATGTTCTTTGAGTCGGATATGATAGGGAAAGGGCCTAATGGTTTGAATTGCTGGCAAATTACTGCTGCGACTAAGACTTCAAAAGACTCTCATGCCTCCCTTGGCCTCTCTGCTTAGATGTAGTGAACTCCCCTTAGATTGCTGTTATGCATCCCACATACAGTCTCCAATCCTTATTTCAGCCCTTTGTCCACCTCAGATCCTTCTCTCATCTTGACCTCTTTGCTCTTGGGAAAATCTTAGGAGATTGATTAAATTCTCTTGATGCTGTGGGTGTGGAAGTTAACTTCAAATGCTTTAAAGGGGAGACAAAAAATGTAAGGTTTTATCAGTATGGCGGCTCCACAGTTTTCCACATATTTTTTTTTCTCTTGAACTTGTGTCCTCACTTTTTGTAGCTTACACAGGCCTCACTGCAAAGCCTTTTAAAATCGTGTTTTAAAGTGAGACCAAAAAGAGAACTTCCAAGGGAGAAAAGAGTAATAATTGTTTTTTGTGTTAAAACAGAGAGGAAATGTTTTGTTTTAGACAATGTAAATTTGTATATATTTCACTCAAGTCATTTTTAAGTACGTCTCTCCTTTTAGTCAATAAGGTTTTTATAAGTGATTTAAATAAGTGCTTCCAACATAAATTCTTCGGACTCAGCTGGTGTTTCTACTATAACTACAACAAATGTCATCTACTTCTTTGGAAAGGTAAAATTGCAATAAAATCAAACAAATCCATGGGAATAATAGGAGGAATAGAAATGTTGTTTACCCTTCAGTCATCTCAATATTGTATTCTTGAATTTATTTGTACCTTTCTTATTGTAACATTCTTTGGGAAAGTACATTTCCCAGTAAAAAAAAATAAATAAATAAATAAGTAATCCTACAAAAAGATTTTATATTTATGTATATTCATGATATGTTT
>NC_050531.1:12600188-12606713 GCF_002922805.2 Oryzias melastigma
ACAGAACTGGTATTAATTTGACAAAGAGGTTTTAGAGATTTAAAAAAAAAAACATTAAAATATAGGCACCAATAACTCATTTTATAATTTAAAAAAATATGAAAATTGGAAAAATAAATTCTTCAAATTGGGGTAAGGTAAGCCAAAACAGTTCAAAAAATGTATTTATTTAAATGAGTAAATATTTTTTTTTTCTCAGGAGGTAAAACAGTTAAAAATATTGAACTTACAAAACTGAATTTTCCAATAAATTTTCCAAGTTTTTTAAAGTCTGTGCTGCATTAATTAAATGGAATTCCCTGCTCAATGTTAAACCACCTTTAAGTTCAGGATGTGCTCATCAGCTCTTCGCCCCTGCTGTGAGTTGGATGCAGTAAAGACCCTCAGGTTACAAGAAGCTAGACATGATGCAAGCCCCCTGCAAAGGGATACCAAGAATCCCTTTGTCTTGTGGCAGTGAAGCCCCGGTGCCCTCAGACACAGTATGAATCCTTGCAAGTGGATAATTTGTGAAGCATGTAGAGGAAAAAAAATAATAAAACACTAAGAATATATATATATTTTTAATTGATATTTTTAAGAAAAATAGAATTCATGTGTGGCCGAGCAAGGTTGTTAATGTGACCTCTTCAATAGCAGTCTGAGAAGACTTTCCCTCAAACTCATAACCCTCTTTCTACCTTTATCTCTCAATCTCCAAGCCTTTCTCTTCATCTCTTACTCAACCGCCCATCTGTCCATCTGAATCTTGTCATCTCATGTCTAAGTCTCTTCCTTTTATCTCCACAGAATATTTCTTCATCTCAGAGTTTCAGTCTTAACATCTGTTCTCTCCCATAAACCAATTACGTTCCGTCTGCAATTAGCCCTTCAACTTTGCCTCACTTGCCTCTGAAAGAGCTTTGTGTGCTCAGGCAGACATCCCACTTGTACTCTCATTTTTTTCTTCCAGACCTCAAATGTTTTCTTTCACAGCTTTGCAGTTGTGGCCGTCCACAAAGGTGGGTGTGCATCATTAAAGCATGCTTGATGCATTAACACACACAAGGGGGAAATTTCCAGACCTGCTTAAGCATTTCCACCAATATCTTTGAACATGCTTTTGTTCTCAACTGCAAAGCAGGAATTTTCCTTGTGAATCTAAATAACAACGCTCCAAACCATTTTTTTTTGTTTGTTTCCCAGCAGTCCTGCAGAGTGAAAGTCGCTTGCAGATAATATTAACCTTCTGTGTGGTTTTGCAGATGTTTAAATCATTAAAATCGCCTAAGCTACATTGGCATTCTATAGCAGCATACTCCCATGCCTGGGTTAAGAAGCTTAACAGCAAACCCGCATACTAAAACTGTCTGAGATGTTGATCTTTGCTGCTTATCCAGACTACTGCAGTGTGAATCCTAACCGGGCGTCACAGCAACTACCTCTGTGCTGACGTGGCGCTGTTTTGGAATGCTGACCACCACCCAGAGCCACTGTGGGAAGGATAGGGAAATGTGTACAAGAGGAAGAGATGAAGTCAAATCGATGAGGATGGATATAGGGTGTTTGAATTTAATTATGGGAGAAAAGTATCACAGAAGGGGGATGAGAGGGAACTGTGTGTGAGCAACCAAAGAGCTCTCTGTGGTGATGATCTCCAAAATGGTTTTAATGCTGCAGGGATTGGAACCATCCTCAGACATGTACATAACCCAGTCTCAGCAGCTGCTAAAAGGAGAAAAGAGCGTTATCAGCTGGAGCAGATTCGATTGAGTCAGCATAGAGACTAAACAGCTGGAATCAAAAGCATGAGAGGAATGTGTTCAATATTTCTAGAACTGTTTACACAAACTGGAAATAAAATGTGTTGATCTGATTATAAAAAAGTAGAATTTAATGTAATAACAAAATAGTTAACTTCGATTAAAAAAAAATCATATTTGTGGTGTTTTTAAAATCTTTTTACGGCTTTTTTTCTCACCACAGAGGACAAAGAAAGACAATTTTGATTAAAAATGCATTTTTAGTGAAAAGTGAAAAAATGCAGAATGCTTGGATGACTAGATCCATGAATTATATTTTTGTAAAAAATAAAAGATTCGATCAATTAACAAAAGTGTTGTCATTTGTTATATTTAAAACTTAAAAAAAAAAGTTACATTGAGAAAACCTTCAACTCAAAATTTTTATTATCATTTTAAATGTAACAAATTGCAGAGCTTTTGTTAATTGATCTGATGTTTCACCTTTTCTAGTGCTGGATAGCTCCATTACCGGTGCAACAAAAACGGCGTGCACTAGAGCTGTAAACTGGATCAAAAGAGTGTAAACGGATGGCGGGAAGTGCAGGCAGGCTCAATCCGCGCCAAAAATCGTGCCTGTAACTTAGAGGTATTTCTAAAGAATTACTGCTGCTCCCCAGAAACTATGTCCTAGAAAATAACACATTTTCGGGGGATTTTGGCTAAAAATGACAATCATTACTAAAAGACCAGAATGCTTTTAAAATAGATCATAAGATGATTGGAATGGGACTGAAAGCCTCATATTTGATCAAACAAATGAGAATTTTTTTTTTTTTTAGAAGCTAATGTTTGTTGCTAATGGTAGAGTTTATGTGAAAAAAGTGTTTTTTTTTGTTTTACTTGAGAAATAATCAGATTTGAAGGGATTTTAGAGCTGTAGGCCATTTAACTTAAATTAGTTTATTTTTTATGAAGAAATAAGTCAAAATGTAAACTATATATTTATATTTCAAGACACAAGTTGAGACAATAGTAAAACCAAGAAGTATTCTATTTTCTTTTCTTTCAATTCTTTTTATATTTTATTATTATTATTATCACTTATTCCTGTATTGTTGTTTGTTTACTTTCCAAAATGAAGCATGCCAAAACGTGATAAAAAACCAGACGGTTGTGTTTCCGCACAAACGCATTCATCTGTGTGGCAGTGGGACCTAACTGCCACTCTGAGTGATATCCCTCCGTGCTTATAATGTATGTAGAGTGGTGTGCGTGTGTGAATGTGCTGCTGTGGGTGTGTTGGGTCTGCAACTTTAGGTGGTAAGCAGAGTCCCTGAGTTTGGGTACCCAAGCAGCAAATTAAAGCTTCCCTGTTTCACTTGAAAACTGTCCATCTTAAAGGATGGATATAAAAAAAGAAAGAAGAAAAAGCCTCCAGCAGTTCTGTAAACTGTAAAAGCTTTTGACTGAATAAAGTGGCTGCTATATGAATGACTTTACATACCAAAAGCACATTTTAGATTCTCTGATTTATCATCAAGCACACAAACACACAATTTCTCAAATATCATTAGGTGCAGGGCGGTGTCAATAACCAATCTCAGCTTCATGTAATTAGTCTCCATAGATTTAGTTTCAAAGACATTCAGACAACCTGACAGCAGCCAAAGTCGGATCAATCGTCTTCTGATGTGAACCATTGTGGACAGGAGCTGTTAGAATGACGTTTCCACCAGATATCATAAACAGTTGTGATTTAACACAACACCGATGTCAGCAAAATCTGTAAAGATAGCTTTCCAAAAGTGTGATTGTAGTGCCTATAAAATGGATTTAATCCTCGAGCTGAACATCTACCAAAACATGACTCAGCAAATATAAAAATACATGTTCTACCATCAGGGATGGGGGTGTCGTGTGTCAACAGTTCTAGTTTTAGCCTTCAGACTGAACAATAAGTTTGACTGTAATGGAGGTTAAAAACAAACAAGAGGAGACGCAAATTAAAAATTAATGGCAGTCATCCGTTCCTGGGCATGCAGAATAAATAAACACTGGAAAACAAAAGAGATTTACACCAAATATATAAGGTGACAACATGACCATGGGTGCATAAACAAACAGAAGTAGCTCCTGGGCTTAACATTAAACAGAGTTTCTTGACTTTACTGTTTTTTATCATATATAATTATTATTTTATACTATGGATGTTCTTAAAATAACATTATTAACAATAAAAATGTAGAATAATAAGCTTCCTGATTGTTTCAATGTAAAAATTAACATATTATAAGTACTTTGCTATCCACCTATTTGTCTTGATTAAACCCAAGGTCAGATTATCATGTAAACATACAAAATACTTCTGTTTTTGTATATTAAAATGTCAAAATGTACCAGTTGAGGACAACTATTGCTATTTTCTCTACAGAAAATATGCTAACTCAAAACACTTTGTGACCACAGACTTCACTCTGACAGACAGGAAGTCTGGGAACACTAATGGATTTAAGTGTTTCAACATAACAGCAGGAAAAAAAAACATCGCTTTAAAAAAACAAGAAATTAATAATGAATAAATAAAAAAGGAAAAAATAGGAAACATGTAATTAAGAGTGTGGCAAGTTACATAAAAAATGCAATTAATCAAAAATGATGTACCGAATCAAAACAAATCATCAAAATAAAGACCTAATAAAGCAGCAGGGGGATATTAACACCATGTGGAAGTTAGAACACAAAACTCTGCAGGAGTTGAAAGAAACTATTATACTACAAGTGGAAGTTTAGAGTCGTGAAAAGCATGCTATAAATAAAATTCTATGAGTACATGACTGCTCAGGGGGCATCATATACAGAGTCTCAGACCAACACTTGCATCTAGACGCGGGCATGTCCAGTGGCTGTTTCTCCCACTGGATCCCTGTGGTCTGCTGGAGGTAAATGCTCTTTTAATTAAATGCTCATTTTGAACCCATTTGCAAATAGACTGTAAATGGCTTAAAATAATGTATTATTTAAAATCAAAATTGAAATTCACAGACAGCCATTGAAAAAAAAAAAATGATACAGAGCAGATTATAGCAGCCTTCAGCTGGTAAAAAAAAAAAAACATTACAGCTTTATTAAATCTGAACAAAAGATTGAAAAAGGTCAATCAAAAATTGTCATGGAAAAACATAATAATGTTTATTATAACTCATGTTTTTAACTGATGCTTTAGAAAGATTGCCAAAATCAGAGTTTGGAATCATGACATAGATCTGGAAGACATTGTTGTGAAATGGATCACCAGTCTCTCCTATGCTACATTCACACAGGTCTCCACAACTTGTTTTCATGCAACAACTTCCAAAAAAAAAAATTTATGGAAATGTCAGTTTCGAGCTTCCACGATAAAAATTCGCACCCAAGCGACTACTTCCAGTTATGAGTCCATGTTGATGTGTATGAATATGCGTTTTGGGCTACCACATTAATAACTCTTGTCTTGAAGTGACTATTTCCAATAAAAAAATCTATGAAAATTTGTGTAAATGTGTGTTTCCAGCATCAAAAGCTCTTGTGTGACATTTAGACAGAGAACGTTTTTGTGAAATGGATCATTTGACATTTAACAAACAACTGTGGTGCCTGTCTCAGCTGATATTACGTTCAAATTGGACTCTGCAACGCATGTTCAAGAGACCACTTACAATAAAAAGTCTGTTGATGCGTGTAAATGCACATTTCAGGCTTCCACGTTCAAAACTCGAGTTCATGTGTCACTTTGCAGGTTTGTTTTCAGGCTCTACATACAAGATGCGTGGCGACTGAACACTCATTGAAAGTTAAACCAGTTGAACTCTGACAAATCAGAGACTCGGATTTGGAAGTGACGTTTTGGATTGACAGAAGTGCCAACATTTGAAAATTGATCATGGAGGAAAAACTCATAATTGCGGTTTGTGACCTGCTGGAATTACAGTATATGACCCCGAGGCAGAATACAAATTGCTCCCATTCCCCTCTGACTCCTCCCTGATCCTCTAGGGGCATTTGAAGCTGTGGTGGTGTCAGAATGATGTGTTGTAAAGTGTAACCAAACAAGGAAGTCGGAGGCTGACTCCACCCACGGCCAAAATTAAAAAAAAAATCCAGTCTAATTGGTGGGGCTTGGAGAAAAGGACTGTTATCATTACTGGAGGTGCAGATCATGACGTGAGACTTCTGAAATGACGTGGGACTTAAATGGTTTGACCAATCACAGAATTCAAGTGCAATACCTCTATTAATTTGTAGGGGGACAGAAGGTTTTTGACTATCAAGAATTAAACAAGTTTCTTTAAATTTGTCAAAGATTTGGCAATGAAGCCTCAATTTTAGAGGTCAACAGCCCAAAAAAAACGATTTTGGGTTTGGTTACCCTTGTAAGGACGAGCTGTAGCGACTGGCTATCCCTCTGCCTGTGTAGTGCGGAGGAGAAACCTATTTCTTTACATGGGTGTGTTCTGAAGCACAGAAGTCTCATTTACATTTACATGTAAGTATTGAGTTTTTGTTTTTATGTGACTTTTTAAAGTTATAAAACTGATGTTTTATGTATTTTATCCAAACATTGGCAGCTACACGGTAATATAGATGACAGGCGGCTATTGACGACATCATCAAGTGGCAGTGATATCTGAATTTGAAGACACTCTTTTCCTCCATATATCCCGTCTTGGAGAGAGAGGTATAGGTATGGGGGTATAAAAACAATTCAGATTCAGCCCAACTCTTGTATTTATCAGAATAAAGTTGTGAAAAAAAAAAAAAACCT
>NC_050531.1:12606806-12640838 GCF_002922805.2 Oryzias melastigma
GATTATCATGAGATTTGATTCGCTTTGACATTTTGTACCAAACCTTTTCCGACTGTGAGTGCATGCACAAGTAACAGGTAGATATAGTTCAAGAACCCCATTCAGCTTGTTCTTGAACGCACATCACATGTTCAGTGTGTATATTTAAATATCAAAAATGCATCTGGAGTTTGACTAAACCATGACAACACCTTTATTACAAGAGTTTAGAAGAAAGTAGCCTATATTTTATAACTTCTCAAGCTGAAACCATACAACCAAATAACACATGATTGTTTATTGCTTTGTATCTAATATACAGATTTAAAAGTTTCTGGGTGAGCAGAAGTTTTTCCTTCCTATTCAGAGTATTGCCTCTTTTATAATGAGGCGCGCGGACCAGATAGCTACACAGTCATGCATTCACCCATGAGCATTACGCTTAGCTTCTAATTTACCACTGCCTCTAATCTTTGCAACCTTGAAGAATCCAGGCTTCTTTTTCCCACATTTTCTAAAACCTTTTGGAATTAATGACTGTGTTGTTCCTCCTTACTGTTACGCTAATATTGTGCTTGTGACAAAAAAAAAACCTGAACCCATAACGAAGGTTAGTGTTATCTCCCTTTGGAAAAAGGATGCAAAGCTGCTAAAAATATACAAACACAGTACGGTGGTGTGTGTGTGCGTGGGTATGGATATCCCCTCTTGTGTTGTGCTTCTTCAGTAATGGGCAACCGCTCCCTCACATTATCTTTTTGCTGCCCTTTTCTGCCACCCTCATTCCTCCCCTCTCATCTCTGCACCAGAGGTAGTGGCTCAATTATGTAGTGACCACAATAGGCCATGAATATCATTTTAAGGGGAGGTGGTGGGCAGCCAAAAGGAAGGAGAGGGATGTGGGGTCAGAAATCCTGCTAGGCAGCAAAATCAAGACTGACAGAAGCTTGGCCCGGTTTCCCCTCTCCACTGCTGCTGTAATTCACCTTACGTCACCCCCATCTCCTCCTACACTACGTGCTACTGTCTGCCGCCGCGCCTCTGACTCGTCTTACACCTCGCTTCTCGATGTCTCACTCAAGTGGCCCTCCTTCCTTCTAGAGTCCATTATAAATCTCTTATTAGCAATTCAGGTGTGAATGAAACCTAAAAAAAGGATCTGACCAGGTACTGCCAGGTGAGATGAGGATGGTAATCTGTGTGACTTGACCAAGAAGGTGTGACATCACCGATAGGAAATGGCTTACTTTGAGATCCAACCACATGAAGGCAATTCATTCGCTATTTTTTTTTTTTTTTTTTGAAAGGATCTAAGGCCTTTTTGGCCCTCTCAGCTTGCCATATATGCTCACTCCACTGTGTCGAGCTAGCAAGCTCCACTGTAGCATGTTATCAAGCTCCCCGGTAGCATGCTAGCGAGAGCTGCTGCAGTGAGTTAGCAAACTCCAATGAATCGAGCTAGCAAGCTCCTCTGTAGTGAGCTAGCAAGCTCCGTCCTAGCGAACTAGCAAGCTCCGTTGTAGCGAGCTACCCACCGTGTGCCCACTTAAGTCAATGTGGGCAAACACAGGTGAGGCCACCACAGAAACTGTGGACAAACCCAATCGGTGCCCACATTTTCTGCACACTTTTAAACCATGTGGGCCCCTCATGGCCTTGCAGGCTGGGGTCTGTCCCTTTTTTTGGATTCTGAATTGAACTTCACGTGCATAACCTTGAACTGGACTTTTACACGGATTCTCTGGTTTATTAAATCCCCCCTCTTCAGAATCTCTGGATTACATCACTACGCAAAAGTCTGTTTCCTGGAGACTACCCTTGTACATTTGGCACAATCATCATTCAACTGAGCTCCAATAAACAGCTTTTATCCTACCCTCAGGGTGCTCCTTCTTGGGTTGTCTGATACACCTTCATTCTGACGGCCGCCATGTTTTAGCCAGAAATTGTGATTAAGCAGTGATTGGTCAGAGTTGGTCCACTCTCGACAATCAGGAGTGAGCTTGTTGGAAGTCCACACCCCCTATATCTGAAAGTGGTAGGTGTGTTCAACATGGGGGCCAGAAGGCACAACATTGAGGCATCTGATTAGTCAACTTATAACTTAATTAACTTTCACTACTGAAAAAATATATATAATTAGAAAACATTAGCAAGAACGATGACTGACAAATATAATGACAGTAATAGCCATTTGTTTCTCAATAGAAATCTGTGGGATTTTGGCTTCTTGGAGCTAGTGGGTACTTCCTGTTCAGAACGCCAGAGGGGGAGGGAGCACTCACTCCAGTACTTTTACACAGTCACTGGTTAACATGGAAAGTTTGACCTTTGAACGCACTTTTCTACTTTTATCCATGCCTGTCTTTCACACATTTAGCGGGCTGTTCCACTTTCTATCTTTCCTCCCCCATCAGTTTCCCTTCTATCCCACTATCTGTGGGAGGGATGAGTTGACCATCTGTTGTTCAGGGTAGGCTTGAAAGGGATTGAGGGGAGGGGAGGAAGTCAGAGTGGGGGAGAGCTGAGCAGTTCTGTGATATTGTAATTGCAGTCAATGTGGGACTAAACTGAGGGGACGAGCCATGCGATGTGTGCCCAAACAGTGTCACCGCTGCCGGGGCAAGTAGAGAGGGATTAAAGGGAACTGAAAGAAACACGGAGAAAGAAAAACAGGGGGAGGGAGAGGAGGTGGTGTGATATTGTCATTGTGGTAAAGCAGGCAGTGGCAGGCCCTTAGTCTTTGATTTATGTATCCTTTGAAGAGTGTTTGTGTGAGCGTGCGCGTATGACAGGTGATTTATCGTTCGTTAACACTCAGGAATTAAACCTTGGATCCCACTGAGCTCCAGTCATCAATTACAACTCCAAAAACATCCGGGCTTCGCCTCGGCTCACCTTTAATGAGGAGAAGTGGCAATCAACACACCCCGAAACACAACCACTTTTGTTAAATATCGATTTCCATGAGTCTAACCTTAACAATAATCCAACACAGTTTAACTCCAGAGACAAAGCCTTAACCCCAAAGTACTTACAGCAGCTTTAAAGCATGTCTCCGATGTTCAGTAGTTTGCATTATATGTTAGTTTTCTCAGTAGGATGGTAACACAAAATATTCTACACAACTTCAGGCACACAAACAATACCTCACATGTATCTATTGTGTGTAGGCAGAAGCACAAGTAAGATTTGTTTAGTATTGTGCTTAAAATAATGTAATACGAGATTTGCGTGTCTGTAAAAAAAAATTGTATCTGTAAAAAATAAATTGTTTGTCTGTAAAACTTTTTCATAACTGTAGAAAAAGTATCAGTTCATATAAATGCTTTCTCCGTGTGTGAAACGTTATATGCTTGCAATAATCTGCAATGACAAAACCCTAGTTTCAAGTATAATTATTTAGCTTCTCAATAAATCGACCAATCTGCAGCCTTTTACTGTCACCAATCAGTGTGCTGCTTGAACCAGCCAATCAGACGCATGATATCATACCAGAAAAAAAAAGAAAGAAAAAAAAAGATTTTTAATTCTGCAAATGCAAAAGCTCTTTTTCCAAAGTCAGTGCGGATAAATGGAACCCACAGCAATAAATAGTCATTGGAACACAATCCATATGAGTCCATTGTTCTTGGGGTGATTATACTGAATATTCTGATTATACCTTTTACCATTTTTTTGTGTTGAATAGAGAAACTTTAAATTGTTTGTTATGTTGTTGTTTTTTCCATAGATATGCATCTGACTGGTGGGTCCAAGCAGCACACTGATTGGATAACCATAAAAGGCTGCTAATTGGTTGATTTATTGAGAAGGAAAATAGTTGTCCTTGGAACTTGAATTTTGATATTGTAAATCAATGCGCATGCTTGTCTCACATTCAATGCACTGACAAAAAATGTTTACGGAACAGACAATATTTTTCTACAATTATTAAATATTTCAACAGATTCAAACATTTCTTATTAGAAGTACAACACTTTTTTTAAGAAGTTCTCAATCATGTTCCAGAACTTTCTTTTCTACAGAAACAAAACATTCTTACAGACACACGATTATCTTATCGCAAACTTTTCTATGGACGGATAATACTTTGCAACAAATCTGACTTCATAGAAAACAAGATTCCAGATAAAAGAACTGTTGTCAACACTGCAAACTAAGACTCAGTCTAGTTAGGCAGATAATACGATAATAACAGAAGGAAGTGTCATTAGCCCAGGCTATCATTTCATTTCAATCAATACCAGCACAACAGGTTTCAAACATGAAAATCATGATGCAATTAGCAGTTTTATACACTGATAATAAAAAGCAATTGCAAGCCATTAGTTTGTGAGTGGCGTAAATATTGAAGTGCATAAAAAAAGACACGGAAGCTGTTCGCGCACATGAAATAACTGTTAACAGAAATGAAGAAGAAAATATAATCTGTTTTGAAAGAGTTTGTGCACCACAGAAAATGAAATGTTTGCCTTTCTAGCACAGAATAATATTTTTAACTAAGCCAGATGAACCTAAATTTGACTCATGATGGGAGTCAAGGAGTAAGGGTGGGGCTGATGGAATTATCTACTGCAAACAGACATGGTATTACTTATTTCTTTTTCTTTTTTGGGGGTTTTGTGAGCACGAGAGATTTTTTTCATCCAGAGATAAAACAGCAAACTAGCTAACCCCCCCGCAACCCAATTTTGTTCAAAGTCATTGTTTCTTGTTGTGCAGCCTCTGGCGTATCCCCATGTAATTAAACCAAATATCTGTGCTGGAGCTTTGCAAACAA
Organism: Oryzias melastigma; assembly: GCF_002922805.2. Taxonomy (NCBI): domain Eukaryota; kingdom Metazoa; phylum Chordata; class Actinopteri; order Beloniformes; family Adrianichthyidae; genus Oryzias; species Oryzias melastigma. The sequence goes on from NC_050531.1 coordinate 12,611,569, forward strand.
ATCCTTCGTAATTTCACTGAATATGTCTAGACATATCCAGATTTTATAAAATTTCATTAAATGTGTTTTTTTCTTTTCCAAAAAAAGTCAATGTCAAAATCCTTTGGTTTTGACCTTTTTTAAAAAAATTCTTTAAAAACAAAACTAGGCTAAAAATAATAAGATCAGCAAGAATTTTATTTTAAAAAATGTATGGCTATAGTTGCTATCTTTTAGCATAATGATTGCATAAATCACTTTGAGAAACAGGGAACTGCACTGAAGCTGAGAGGTGTTTGGTTCATGTGTTTTTGTTTAAAATTAAAGTCAAGAAGCCACATGATAAAATACAAAAAAGCATAAAGTTTTGCACTGTTAAAAAAAGCAACAGAACAAATGTTTAAGAAGACCAGGGCAAAAGCGAGGATAAAAAGTCTATTGTAGAGAGAATGTTGTAGTGAAAAATGTAATTATTTCAGAGTTGAATTTATGCTTAAATAAGTTCCAGTCATGACAGCCCATAAAATTTGGATGTAACAGAGTAAAAGAGGGGTTTGTAGCGCTGCGATCGGGGGAAATAATAAATCTGAATTTGTGCTTTTCAGTAGTGCTGGGAATAAGATTTGAAATTGCCAAGGATCGGATGAAACACAGGGGTATCATAACTCAATATATAAATCCATTTTATGTGTGCAGAATCATAAAGTTTGTGCTTGCTCTGCTCTCTGTTTACTTGTCTGTGCATGTGGCATTTTGACACTTTACTCTTGTGAGGACTTTTATTTCCAGTAGGACAACATGAAAGTCTTTTTGAACGTGTATTTAATATATGATGTTTAAAACATTAAATTTTAAATTATTCCCAATTCGAGTAAATGAAAAATTTAGACATTTTCGTTGGGCTTCCTCAACAACCTTGTAATGTGATTTTTACTCAAATGCTTTCAGTTTAATTTCCTAATATCCAGTATTGTTTTACATAAACTTTAAATATTCTTAAGAAGAACAAGTTTAAATTCTGATATTCTCAAAATAAAAAAGCACAAAATGACAAAAGGACTTCCTAATTAATGTCATTTTTGACATTTTGTTTTTATAAAACAGAGCATCTATTCAAAGTAACTTGACATGCCCTCTGGACTATTTTTGCCAATGGTATATCTATGCAGTTACAATCCTTTACATCATACAACAACAATCTCTTCAATGTCTTTTGAATCTATTTACGCTCCCATATCCCCTCTGGTGCTCAAAAGTCAAATGCATGAACCAGAGTGGAGGCATCAACCATATTTTCTGCACTATAAGAGACATTTAGAAGCCTGTTTAATATATATATATGTGTGTGGGTTTTTTTACGTGTTGCAGACAAGTGAGTAGGGAGTTACAGCTATTGTGAATAAGCTAATGTGGCTAATGCTTCTAATGTGGCTAACGAGTAGCCTAGCCGATAACTAGCTACTTTTAGTTTGTGTTGCTATTTTGTAGACCTGTGTGAATCTACATTTCCAAAATCCACTGTCCTAGAAATTTCCCAGAAGTCTCTGCGATGAACCAGTGAGCATCGGTGCTCACAAGACTGGCAAATATAGACCACAATGCATTGCATTTGAAGTTTTCATGTCTAAAAAAATGTATTTTAACTTATTTTTAATAAACCATCCACGTTCCAAGGATTCATAATTAAAGTGTTCATATTTATTAGGTTTTGACTTCCGGAAATCAGTGATGTCATACTTGCCGTTTAAAAAAAATAGTTAGCATGGTGTCCAAATTGCTTTTAAAATTCAGACCACCGGATATTGTATAGTTTTTTAGTACTTAGGGAGAAGGGAAAGAGTTTTGACTTAGCCTTAAGGTGCATTCACACCGAATGCAATCCGCATGATGGAGGCTGCCAGCATTAATGTTAAGTCAATTGTGTGGATGCAAACTGAGGTGTTTTGATGACTCGCAGCGCGATTTGAGCAATAAGCCTGGCAGGGAGGACTGGCAGCAGTGTGGCAGCGTGGCATGAATTAGGCAGCACAGCCAAAATTTAAAGTTTGACGGGTCGCTGCATTGCATCTACCAATAAGGAACTCCGCTTTGGGCACATGAAGTTTTCAGTGACTCGATTAGCGAGTAGAATACTAATCCAATCCCAGTGTTTTTGTGCTGAACTTCCATCTAATTCCTCAATCCGCTGGGGCAGCGGAGTTACCGGGGGGGTGATGAATACACCCTGGACAGATTGTCAGCCTACCGCGGCGGCTCTAGCTGCAGTCACCCAGCCTCCCGTTGTCTAGTGGAGCTCGCTCACTAGAGATGCCACCAGACCGAGAGCCGCTGCGGGGTGAGGGGGCTGCCTGACCAGGCCTCCTGAACTTTGTGACATTTTTCTTATTAAATAAAGAAAATGGCTCTAGAATTGTTTTCCCTTCTCTACTTAGTGCGGGACAGCCTTCAAACTCAGTCACAGAAAAACTGCTGAAGCCGCTCTCATCCAGACAGTCCCTGGAGTGAGACGGAAGCCCCCGTTCACGGGGAAATATTTTAATAATCTCATAAACCAGACATAGAGACGTAATTACCGATGTTTTTATAGAACTATTCCTATATATAATCCTATAACCTCTCAACTTCCTGACATTGTATGTGATATATACACAGACACCACTCCGTGTCAGACTTAAAACATTAGCTGGTATGGTAGGAACACATTTTTTGACAGGAGGCAACCAGCAAATTCGACATAGGACACAAGTTAAAACATTTACTTTTCATTTAGTGTGCTCTGTAGAGTGGAATATATGGAATTTAGCCTTCATTGAAAAGCTTAAAATACAGCTTTATGATTAAGAAATTGTAAAAAATAGTCTAATCTGATCATGGGCAAATCTAACCTTCAATGGGAGAAATGGAAAGCAAGACTAAATCTGTCCAAGGATTCACAGTATCAGCTTTTTGTTTTCTTTTTTTATGTTTTATCACATCTGTGGGCATCTATAATAATCTGGTTTGGATGTGACGGTTGTTCAGCTAAACGTGCACTATGGCTATTTTGAATGACAAAGTGCCAACATTCAGCTGTGTAAGCCAATAGAGCAGCTGAAACAAACCCTCTGGGGAAACACTATCACACAGAATAGTGGACTGTGGCTGACAAGCTCCGAGCACAAACTGGAGAGAACACACACACAATTACAAAAAGCCAAATCCTGCAATACATATCCCCTCAATTGGTCCATTTGATGACAAATCTTCATGAATAAATAGATAAATCTCCGTTATCTACACACATTCTGAGTCTGAGAAGGAGAAAGAGCCCTATTTGAAAGCCCTCTAAATATTGACAGACACACACAGAGACACACAAACTAATTGTTTTGTTTCCAAGTCTTCCTCCAGCGCAGTGAAAGTCAGCGCCATGGCAAAGACTGTCAGGTCAAAGTTGATTGAAATTCCAAACACAGGTTTGAGTTTGACAGCCAGCTCTGTGTACACATAAATCTTTTGTGAGGTAGACACAAATTTGGCCAAGGTACGTGGCACAGACTGCACAGCGGTATGTCTACTGACAGGCTGTTGCACACAAAAAAAAAACACACACAGGCTACAAAGCAGCAGAGTAATTTATAAAATTCTATAAATATTCCGTCGGAGGTTTCCATGTTAACCACAAAAGGCTGCGACAAAAAACGAAGAACTTAATGAGATCAAGAATCTTAACTTTATTGTTTCTGAAGACACCATAGAGCACAATGTGTATACGGACGCGTGTTTTTGAGGTTTAGGCAGAGGGGTGCATTTCTTTTTATGTATTTTAAGCATTGTTTGTGTGTGGTTTGCTTCTCACTTTAAGTGTGTTTTCACATGTTTTGCTGGAGGCTGAAAGCAGAGATGGAAGCGATGGGTTCCTGTGGGACTTCCCACTCTACCTCTCACAGATGCATGCTCATGACAGAGGTAGCCTTACTTTGACATCCATACTACAAGGCTGCACGGACTGTCAGTCAAACTGGTGCACACTTGCCAAAGAGGAATATAGGAAAACAGACTAATGAATATTGTAATATTACTGGCCTTCAGCTAATATAAAACTGTGCAAAGGGTTTACTGGACAGCAGTTATTTCAAAACTTTTATAGAAAATCCTATAGATTTAAACTATTATTTAATGTAAACATGCATTATTAATATATTTAGAAAAATGTGTGTACATTTTTACTGATATAGCTAAATTATAAAAGTTATTTTTAAACCCTATATTACCTTTTGATATCATATTTAATACACACATTTTGGAGACCTCTATCTCATTAGCATGATCCAAACTTTCCTCAAAACCCATTGTATAGAACTTGGTCCATGCTTTCTGCACTGCAGTTCACTATCAGTCCACTAGAGGTAGTGGAGAGACGTTCCTGCTAATTTCAAAATGGCTGCCCCCGTGAAATCTCCAAAACACTTTTGGCGGGAAAAAATTTAGTTAATTTTCAGAACTTCCAAGTGAGTATGACTAATGAAATGCTATTAATTTATTTAAATGAGTATTTGCTAGATTGAAGGAATGCAAAATTTGTTGATATGAATTATTTATAATACGTTATACTATGTTAAAAATGTGTGGATCAAATTTCAGTTCAAATCATCTAACGTATTCTAATTTATACTATTTGTATCTAAAAAAATGAAATTACAAACATTTTGGTGCATTTCCTCTAAGAGGTTGAAAAACATTTTGATAGCAAAAAATGTAATTTCCTTTCAATTCTTTTTTATTGTGGGCTTTACGGGGTTTAGTTTACAAGTATAGCAAAACCTTTTTTGTTGACACACTGGTTTAATTCATGAGTGATTAACTGAGAAAAAAAAAAAACATCATGAATGTGGATCTTATTATAAATGCATTCACCTGCTTTTTCATAAATTAGATGTTAAAAACAAGACCAGCTTTGGTGCTTAAAGGCTTTTTAAAAATCCATTCCAAGAGTTAAATGAAAATTTGAGTTTCATCATTAGTCCCATTTTGAAGTCTGAACTGAAGCTAATTTGTGACATTCAAGCAAAAGGTCCTTCATTACCCGCTGATCACAATCACGTTTTGTAAAGCCACTGTGTCTGTTGTTTTTGTGCTTGAGGACATGAAAGGAAACGAAAGCATGGGTGAAAGCAAGTGGGTTTGTGTTAATCTGTTCAAATATTTGTCAGCTCTTCAGACAATGTTTATACTTGCTTATTTTGATCCAGACTCCTGTGGCTGCCACAGGCAGACTTTTAAATATTGTACATGATGCAATTAAACCTATAGGCACATGTTGAGAGACGTGCATAAGCCTCACAAATAATCTAAAAATATTATTTTATACTGCCAAGAGCAGAATACTCAGCTGTGCAAAAGGTCAAAATACTTACATAAATAATGTATTCTTTTTTTGTTTTTATGATTATAGTCTATACAAAACTAAATGTTGTTGTTCACCTTTCAGTTACACAGTCAAGGGGTCGGCACAGTGAATCACCTTCAACTGATTTGGTGATCTTGAGTAAGGGTATGGGACCTGCCTGATTACCACGTTTTAAAGAACTAGTCAACATGGGGGTCGCAGGTCGGACTAGAGATGCAAAAGAGACGATGTAAACCAATTGACGGTCATAAGACAAACTTCCCACACAGCACAAGGGAGTCAAACCGCAGACAGACCAGTGTAAATCAGGCATTAGGCTAAACCTTCAAGACAATATACCATTTTTTTTAAGGACATACAAAGCTAAAATTCAAAATACTTAAAGGTTTTGTCATTTGGTTTGCTTCTCCTGAATAAGAAATTGCACTGTATGCACTGCCATGAAGTAAAGTGAGGAAAAAAAGAGGAAAAAAATCAAAACTTTACATAAAAAAGTTTGATCCCAAATATGATTGCATGGATGCAAATGTTTGTGCATTTACCTATTCATTTTTTGTCAACATTTTTAAACAGTTGTGTCAGACAACATTATCTTAACAAGGTTTTTTGTTCATACATTTCCTTTAATTTAGTTGCATCAGACTGAATTCTGGACACTCAGGTACTATGCAAACATTTTCCTTTTAGCTTGTTTTATTTCTTTTCTTTTTTTTTCTCCACTACAGATTAAAAACAGCTAATATTTTTATTTATTTGATTTTAAAATGTTTAAGACAGATGCTTTTAGCAGAGTAAAAAGGGGTTTCTGACCCCGGTGCATTAATCAACTGATTATTTACTGAGGTTCATCACAAAAAGTCCCTATCAAACAAAATTTAGTTGTAAACTCAGTGACGTGTTTACTCACTAATATGACTAATAAACAACAACTAAAGGAATAAGCTATAAATTGGGTTAAGGTTTAAAATAATAATTATTCACTCAATCTTAGACTGATTATCATTATTAGCTCAACAGAATTTGATTAATGAACAATCATTTCTTAACAAATTTGCACTAAGTCTTATTACCAACTGCAGGGTTTCTTGCTCTTTCATGCTTCTATACGTCCACATTAAGCCATACCACTTTCTGTAAGTGACAGCATCAATTAATTTACCCAATTTCTTCAGCCATGCTGTGCAATTAGCTGCCAACCTAATAGCTCAATTGAACAAATATGATTTACTAGTTTTGACTAACCAAGCTTACTATGATGATGGCAGTTCTTAGAAAGTGGGTAAGCAAGTATTTGATAATAGCATTCTCTGAAATGATAAACATAAGAATTTGTAAAAAGAAAAAAAAAATGCTCATATTTTGTTAAAAGAATTCTAAAACTACCAAAAAGTGGCACACATAAAGCAGGGAAAATAAACATTTGAATTACTCTTGAACCCATATGGCAAGCCAATTCATCATTAAATAGATATCCTTGATATCAGGCTGTTTTAAGCCAACTAGTAATGCCAAAAGCCCAACTAGTTCACTAGTGGAACATGTTTTTGCTTACTAGTTAACTAGTGACACTCTCAAAAGGCCACTAGTGAACTAGTCACATATCAAGGATATCTATTTAATGACGAATCGGCTTGCCAAAAACTTAAGTAAACATGGTATATGTACATGTATTTGCATAAACATGTTTACCAGACAGCTTTTTATTCCTTGTTCTTAAAGTAACTGATCTTCAAAACATTCTCCATCTTGAAGGGTGTAAAATAAATTGGACAACTTCAAATCACATGTTTACATTTGCAGTCTAACGTCACCCAAGTGGAAACACATTTGAACTTCACTTCCTGAACTACAAAAGCACTCTTCAGGCGCACTGATCACCAGTACCGCTTTCTTTGTTTTTAGCTCTTCATCGTCCTCTCAAGGCCACGAGATGTAACCTTTTTGTCGCTCAGAAGACCATCAAACAGCTCCTCCACTTCTACATAAACCTTCATCACTGCTTTCAACAGCCTCTTGTTTTGTCGAACTTCTTCTCTCCCTTTTCCCTTCTACACTCTAAACCGATCTGCCACTAAACCCCTAAACAAAGCTCTGCTTCATCCCTTCGCTCTGCCTCCCAGAAGACCTAGAGTGCTCATTCCTCCCTATACTGCACTATCATCAGAGCTTATACTAAACTGCTCTATGGAGCTGCTCACTACACTTTTCTGCCTTACCACTTCAGTGCACTGAGTATGTAATTGACCATGTACTGACTTGATTCGAAATATATCCCAAGCACTGCTAAAGGTTTAACAAAAAAAAGTTATTGAATTCAGTTTTGAATTTTAAAATGAAAGCATTTCAAAGTTAGTTACACTGTCCAACATAATCTAAATGCAAAGCAATAGCTATTTTTAGTCAACTACGAAGGTACCATATTGTATAAGGTGCACTTAAAAGCCTACATTTTTCTCAGAAAATGACAGTGCGCCTTATAATCCGAAGTGCCTCTTATTTGAAATAATTGTGGTTGTGTACGCTGCAGGTGTTGGACTGTGCTTTTTTTTTTTATTTGTCACTAACAAGGTTGTGAACTGGCATAGTCACAGTAATGTTTGTTTTAGCGGTATCAGTCTATTTTTTAAAATGTTGCTAACAAGGTAGGAAGCTGCAGTTATAAATGAAGAAAATTCATATGTTCTAAAAAGTTTTCAAAACAACAAAAAAAAGAGTAAAGTAGAAAAGACTGAAACTTTATTTGTTGTTATCCTGCATATCTTTAAACGCATGCGATTCCACTATAGTTATGAACACATCTCTTCATGCTGCGTGCTGTTATAAAGGCGATGTCAGACACTTTTGTCCATTAGCATTTAGCTCAGCAGTTGTTCCTTGAGTGGCTGACATTTACACTCAAACACAAACAATCAAAAGAATGCAGAGAAACACAGCTCAAAAATACATCTACAAATATTTTTGAGAAGCTGGAACAAATACTCACCAAAAATAATAATAAAAAAGCCTGAGATAAAACATCTAAAATACAGAGCAAAGTAGAAGAAACAGCAGGAAATGTAGCGGGGAACGTGGGACTGAAACTGCAGCCAGCAAAGACAACTATGTTGAAAAAGGTTGAAATAACTATGTTTATCCTGCAGAACAAAATCCTTTCAGTTCAGCTTTCTATTTCTTAAGGTTCTTTAATTTTCCTCTACAATCTGCTTTTGTCATCGTCATGCAAACTGTGAAAGGCGTCAAACACACAATTTCAAAAAAGGGGTATATTACACGAGAAGCAGCAAGGTTTTTATTAAAATGACTTTCTGATTTCTGCTAAAATAAAAAAAAAACTCACTAATGAAAGTATCTGCATGTATTCACACTAGATGCTAGATTTTTAATATGTGTAAAATGTGTTGGTCAATATTGAGAATTTAAAACAAAACAACAAAATGAGAAAAACAGTTTTATTTCACATGAACTAAACTTGATCTGATCGATCGTCAAAGTTCAATTCAGTTCAGATTAATGAAGCAATGTGATACAGTCAGATTCAATAAACGTGTTTATGACTATTATGAAAGGTCAAAGTTATCCTCAACAGATTTACCAGAAATAGTACTTAAGAAACAGAAAAGTAAGAACATCGGTTATATTAAACATTTGTTCAATATAACTTCAAATCACAAATGTGAACTGTTTGTTGCTCCACATTGTGGCTCTTTAGAACTTTAATTTTATTGGGCGTTATCACATGTGTCTATAATTAATAGTTTGATTAGAATATTACGCTTTTTTTTTACAAAAAGTATTAACAAACTTTTTTTTTTTTTTTTTTACAAAATCCCATTGAAGAAGCTCAGTTTTGGGTTCAGTCAACTGAAAATATTTGAGCTGTTCAATGAAAAAATATTTAATCAATTTCCATGAAACTGTAATTTTTGAATATTTAAAGTTTTTTTCATTATCTTAAGCTTTATTTATTGGTGTATATGTGTATGAATGACTCTTTCTGTCCCAGGGCTCCTTTGAAAAAAAGATTTTTAATCTCAATAGAAATTATCTGGTTAAATAAAGGCAAAAAAAAAAATCTGAAGAAAGCTTTTTGAGCCTTCATAGGGGGATTAAAGACAAAGTTTTGCAGTATACTATTATGAGGATGTCCTTCTCTTAGGAGTATATCATCCTGCTAAAAGATAAGAACACTGTGGTAAAAGATTCAGGTTTTCAAAAATAAATTAGGGGAAAACTCATACCACCATAAACCTATAAGGACACCTTTTTTTTTGGAAAAAAAAGTCTAAAAAGAAAAGGCAAGACAGACAAGTATGAGAATGCTTGCAAATGAGTCACTTTCCCAGCATTATGCATTTGTACTTGGAAATTTATGTATGAATTAAAGTTAATGAAAGAGAAATTAAACATACACAATAAAATAAATGACTTAAATATATAATTTAGTACATTTTCTGCTTTAGCATTTTAACTGGAATTGGAAAAGAATGAATGCAGTGCAACTTTTGAGCAAAAAACAACTTTGCTTTCTGGAGCCCAGACACATCTATAAACACCTCCCAGCTACTTAATTATTGACTGCACCCATTACGTGATGTCCCCATTGTAGTGGACTCAAACTGGTCAATAATTTAATGTGCAGACATTAACAAAACTACAGACATAAATTAAAAGGAAAAAAATTGGGTAAATACATTACTGCAGCAACATTTTTTGGATGACGTCTGACTTGCTGCTTTAACCTGGTAGATTTTATCTGCAAAGTTCATGTAAAAAAGGCTAAATTACCATTTTCAAAAGTTTTCCTTTTTTTTAAGAATAAAATTTCACCAAGATGGCACTCTTTAGTTACAAAACACAAGTGACTCACGTGCCTTTGACTAACACACAACCACACAGTGATAGCCCATCTAAAACTGACATCAATAATGTTATGTAAACTGGACATGTAATAATCTAACTTTAGCAAATGTGAGTTGGACAGGAAAAGGGACAATTGTTATGAGACAGCACATTTATTTACTGGAAGGCAGCAAAGACAGTGACCATTTCACAGCGTTTGCAGCTTCAGTGTTTTCTATTAGTTTGGCTAAAGTGTCTGACACCGACTGAAATCTTCCAGACTAGTCTAATGGAAAATTCACACATTAACAAACAAGCCTCTGCACTCTAACACTTTAGAGAAACAGACAGACCTGCGAATAATCTGTCCAACATCATCAGACACATGATAAATCAAGGAATCTTTTTGACCAGTATGATTCACTTCCTGTCAGACATTCAGACACAGCAGGGATACGACTCAGAAGGAACCGGGACTGCTGACTCAGGTCTTGCGGCTTCAAGCAGAAAGGGATGGGTAGAAGGTGAGAAAAAGGAAAAGAAGGAGGTGGTAGGAGCTGAAGCAAAATGGGATCAATCAAAGAAAAAAAGCTGTATTTTCTGCACTATAGGGTGAGTTGACGATAAATTGTCTATTTTCAAAATTATGTGATATACAAGGCGCACTCATCTATAGGATGAGATGAGACGAAAGATACAGAGATTAGTCATTCATGTAACGTTGTTCATGTCACTAGGTCATGTTTCCTGTTATATTTTGTGTTGTGTTCTGGTGTTGATCATAGACAACTCTGAGTTAACGTCAATGACTCAAAATGAGTCTGTGTGGCTACTCGTCACTGCATGCTAATGTGAAGGTGGTGAGTGCAAGTATCATTGGACAGTCATACAGGCAGAAGAGTTGACAAAATAACTATTTACAATGAATTTGGTGGAATTTTTGCCACTCAAGAAAAAAATTACATTCACAGTCAGTTCTAGAAAATGGAGAGCAGTGAAGGGATTCGGACACAAGCTAGAACATGTTTTTAACATGCTAGCCGTGTTAGAAGCGTCAGCTGCGTTAGCATATTCACAATACTTGTAACTCCTAACCTTGTTTGCAACATGTAAAATAACCGACTGATACCATTAAAACAAATTCTACTGTGACTACACTACCCAACCTTGTAGTAACAATTAAAAAAAACACTACAATTGATGCTGCTCTGTGTTAGCCACGATAGCGTATTCACAATAACACTCCACATTGTTTGCAACTCTTAAAAAAAACAGATTGACATTGTTACGCCCCATGTGGTCTAGGGGTGCGGGGCCTAACATAAAGGTAAATTAAATAGGTGTGTAACAAAACACAACATACGTCTCCATAAAAAGTTAACAAATTTATTCACAAGACAAAATAACTAAATAACTAAATGTGAAGCAAAAGGCTTCAGGGTGAACCAAGGCCAAAATAACAAACAAAACCCCAACAATCTCAACCCAGAAAACACAAAACACAAAGAAGTCCCACTCTGACAAAAATTCACCCTACCAAAAAGAAAACAAAACCAAATACGGCCACAGCCGTAACAACATTTTGATGTTTCAACATCACTAAATACAATCAGAATTCATTTTTATGCATGGCATTGCAGATTATAAAGCACACTGTCTTTTTTATGAAAAGAAAAGAAAAAAAAAACAGATCTTCATTCTTTATTGTGCGGAAAATACAGTAAGAAAAACAGTGTGACTTTGTATACCTAAATAAAACCTATCCATTTAACTTCCCACAAGGATACAGACTTTTTTAAAAAATGATATCCGTTTTGAGATGTATTTTTCTTCTTCTTATTATTATTATTTTACGCAGCATCCTTTTGTTTCCTGATGTTGTCGAGGGTTCTCGCAACTTCTCAACTTCTTAATTCCAAAGAATCCCTGAATAATTCTGTCGGGTAGAAGAGGTATTTGCTTATCTTAGTTAGTTTAACTTTTTCTCTTACTGTTAAAGTTGTGTGTTAGTTTGACAGTTAATTTATATATTCACCTGAAAAAAAAAACCCAAAATCTGTTTCCTGAAAAGGTCTTAATAATACAGAATGACAAGCAATACTTTTTAACTATTTCCAGTTATTGCTGAGTCACCGTGTCCGTTTGTGCTCACTTTAAAACCAGATAAGTTAATATTTAAATGAATAAGTGACATTCCTTTTAGCAGTTCTGCCGGCAGCTACACTGATTATCCCTTTTTTCTGTTCTGTCACTTTCTTTTTGTAAAGCAAAATGTGGAAAATATGAAGCTTTTAACACCGTTTTTTTTAGAAGCACAGCTTCTCCAGCCTTCTCCTCCCTTGGATTCCTCCCATCAGGCTTATTCAGTTTGTGCCTCCTGGGGACTGCAGAGATGTTTTTGTCCTTCATCTGACACCTTGTACTACAATGATTTATACCTCTGCACCTCTGCTTTTTTTTCTTTCCCTCTCACTCTTCCTGCCCTGATCCCTTTACCTCCTTGCAGCTCTTGTTAATAGGTCATTTTTTAAATATGAGCTCCTTCATGCTCGTTCACTCAAAGATCTGAGCATGCAAATTTCCCCCACTTTCCTATATCACAGTGACTAGAAATGCATCAAATTTGATGGTCCAAATGGTTTTTAGAGTTGCCCCAATCTATATAGTCAGATACTAATGGGTTTGAAATCCTATTGGCTGATTTTCAAGACACTTAAAGCAGAGTTTTTTTTAGACATTTTGTGTGTATTTGTGGATTGCTGCCCCAACTTTATTAAAATATTACCAGCAAGTTAAAAAGAACAAATTAGATTATAAAAAAAAAGTGGAAAATCAATGAACTGCGATCCGCCAGACAACTGTTCATCTATAAACAATGATACACAAGAGCACACAGAGAGAAAAAAGGAAAGAAAATAAACTGTCCTTGCTGACTACAAGGAACAAAAGGTCCCATTTAATGAACGGTCCTCCAGTAACTCTGGTGCTTTTATCTGCAACCTGCTCCATGTTTGAAAAGAAGAAAAAAAAAACATGACTCACAGAGTAAATATTATATTGTCACGTTACATTGCAAAAAAAAAGGGGGGGGGGGGTTCTATAGCTAGCAAACATTTTTTTTTTTTAAAATGTGCAAACAATTAAAATAAAAAATAAAAAACACATATTAAGCACTTGTTCTGTTGCACCTTTAAATTAAGTTTGTCAATTTTTGGGGTGGGGACTTTTGTAATCTGGAAATTTTAACAGTGGCCAAAATAAAGTAAAGACTTAAAAAAAAAAACTTTACTGCATCATTAGCTGCATGACAGTGCAATCTGATGCACATAACACATGGGAATCAAGCTAACTTTGAATTTATACAGTCAATAAGTTTGCAGACTAAACATTTGACTGTGTATAGATAACTGGACAGAGTGACCCCTCCTCTCTCGCATTCCAAATAGGAAGTACCTGCTGGCTCCAAGGAGCCAAAATCCCATAGACTTCTATTTTCTATTAACAGCTTTTACTAAATCATTATATTTGTCAGAATAACCATTATTACTCTGATACCTCTTTTTTTAGCATTTTCTTGCTAGTCCTGTTTTTTCATACCATTTTTTTTCTTTATTGCTAGTTATTTAAGTTATAAACTGACCAATCAGAAGCCTCAGTAGAAGCATGTGGTGCGCACTAGCCCCTACCTTGAACGTTTGATTAACAAATTCTCTCAAACTTGCTTTCAGTGGGGAGAGTTGTGGACTTTAAGCAAGCTTCTCTTGGTTGGCAGAAACATTGATTCAGGCTGACTCGGACCAATCACTTTCATCTGGCTCCAACATGGTGACGTCCGTATTGTGGAAAACATGGCGACTAAATTGACTTCATTCCACTAGAGTTGACGGTAAGGCATTTTCTATGGGTGATGTCACACTCTCTCAGTCCAGTTCTATATATACAGTCAAAGGACTAAACAGAGCATGAAGGTATTGAGTGACTGGGGCACATATGTGGATTTGTTTTGCATTGGGACCTTGTGTAACAAACTCCCAACAAAACAAAAAAAAATATTCCAAGAATTCAGCTGTAGCTGTCATTTGGCCAATGAGGGTTTTTGCGCATGTGCAGCTTGGTTGTTGCGCATTAATTCAAACAGAGCGTTTTTGCTTCAGTTTGATTGACAGCGATTTAAAAGGAGAAATACTCAGAAATGCAAAAACAAGATGATTTCTTGTTACATTTGTTCTCTTCCATAAGAAAAATGCCTCACATAAATGTTAAAAACTCAAAAAACACAATTTTCATCGGAGGGGGACTTTAATCAATTCAATACTTTAGTAGCTATACTCACCCATGCTTTGGGGTAAACTTGCGATTTGACAAGCATTTTTCTTTAGACGGGAAAGTTACTTAAATGGGAGTAAGCACAGTTGGGGAACACTGCATACACACATGCTCAAAAAGAGTCTGGAACCTCACTGAGCGGAAGAGAAGAGGTCACTAATCTTGTCCCGAGGAGTGTGGGCCCTGCTGGGGGGCTACACCGAGCCTGTGGGTGGCTCAAGAGATGGAGGTCTAGAAAGGTGGCCAGCTTCAGAGTGGGGGGTGAAAATGAGTGAGAATCCTTTTAGATGGATCATTTAAAGTGGAAATAAAGTCTTTCTGACTTGTTAAACATAGAAAATGCACTACTAAACATCTTTAAAATAATCTATAATAAAGAGAATATATATTTGATATCTGTTTTTGCTTGATGTTTACTGATCAAACTGATTCATAGACTCATGGAGGCAAAAAAAGCTTTAGCAAAAAAATGTAACTTGTTATTAACAGTATGTCTTGTATTATTAAATTACAACAAATTGCATAATACAGCCCACAAAATAAGAAATAGGACTGCATCTTATTCTTTTATGAAATATTAATATCAGTTAATAATTATCACCAAAAGGCATTTCAGCTTGAGTTGTAACTGGAGTATTTATCCTTTTGACTGAATTATATTCTTTTCCGAAGTTCTTTTTGGGTAAATTATATTAATAATGTTATCATAAAACATTTAAGTATTTCGAATTATTGTTCAGAATTCTTTGAAGCCTACTAAGATATAAACTCAGAGTTCAGAAACACTGAACTTCTGAATAAATGATACCAATTATAATGTCTAAAGCTTTTGGCTGAAAAAAAAAAATCTGTTCATCCAAGAAATGAAATGAAACAAAGTACTTTATTTTCAACTATTCTTCTTTCATTGCTGTTGCTTTTTTCTGTCTTGCCAGCAGAAGTTTGTGTCAGCAAACAGCATGTGTGCCAGCCCTCCCTTTGATATGGAACATCAGGAATATTTCCACTGAGCTGCCAAACATGCGAGCATACAAAGGAAGGCTACCCTCAAATGCTGGCAGCCTTACATCACTGTTGTGCCTTTAGATGTTCAGAAGCACATTATGGAAAACACAGAGTGAGGGCTTCCAACATTTGAGCAAATGTTCCTGATGGAGATGTTCCGATCTAATTTGTTTTTAAAATGGGTCAACTAGCCAGGTTTAGCTCTCAGTGACAGGAACTGTGTCAATGAAATTATTCTAATGGGCTTTCACATAATATAAATTCCAATTATACTTCAAAAGAATATTACTATGCATTATACTATATAGAAAAACAGATTTGAGACCATTTCTCTAGGAAATAGTAGCTGTTTTTTTTACTTACTTTCTGATGCATCTTCATAGTGCTGTGTGAAACGACCTGATGTGTAACAGTGAAATATTTGTTGTCTGTCTCTGTAATGCCTCCAGAGGAGGAATGGGTGGTGTTTGCAATGCTGGGTCAAAACACTGCATGAAAGGAGTGTACACTGTATAGAGGCATACTCTGCATGCAACAATGTCTTCTGATGTCTTATGGACAGTCAATAACAGTTTATTTTGTTCATTAAAGGGTCACCAAACACTAAATCAACTTTTTTTTGGCTGTTGACCTCCATAAATGTGGCTTAAAAATGCTGTCTGTTGGTCTTTGCCACATTTTTGACTATTAAAAAAAAGTGTTTAATTCCTGAAATTACACTCTAAAATAGTCTGTGTGCTGCCCCCTACATGTTGAAACAAGGTATTACAGTTGAATTTTGTATTCGGTCTACTGATGCAAGTCGCGCATCATTTCAGAAGTTTCACGTCATCATGTTCTGCAGCTCCAGTATGAAAGCCCCGCCCATCATTGATTCTGTAACAAAGGTTGGTTGTTCTCATCTTAGCTTTAGCATGGCTAATAGGTGTATTCCCTTAAGTTGTCAAAATCTACTGGCTTACACAACAGCATTTATTAGCTCATGATGCTAGCGTCATTTGGACCATGAGCGTGAAGGAGAAAAATCCTCAACCTCCACAGAAAGTTCAAATCTAAACCGACAGTGGAGTCAGCCTCCAACTGTCCTGTTGTGTTACCTTTAATGTATTGAGAAAAACTTTCTTTTTACATTTTTTTCATGGAAGATAAGAGGATAAATTTGGTTCAAATAACCCCCCCCCCCACACACACACACACAAAAATAGTACTTCAAAATGTATATATATCAACATGAATAACCCAAGAATTGGGTTGGAGACACAACCAAAGTATTGTAACAGTGTAAGGATAGCTAGGTAAGTACAAATATGTGCCTGCTGCACCACATGATCATACATGTATGAAACATTGTGGTGTTACATGACAGCATAAACCACATTTATGTCAGGACTGCAGTCTTAAAGCCTATCAGCTCCCTTTCTGTCATAGTAGATTTGACTGCAGGTACTCAACAAGTTTATATTTATAGTACGCATGCCTGAGGTTTACCCACTTGTTAGTCTGATTGCTCCTGGGTCCCCCTTCAGGGAAAAGGGGGAGCTACCTCTTTGTAGAATTGTCAAACAACAGTTCCATGAAAGCAGGAAATGCCATTTAGTTTGCCCATGCAAAGACATTCAATAAAAAAGTGACGCATGATAGCCAATTTGTGCATAAAGGAGAGAAATTATTGCCTGGTGATCCTACTTTACCTTCACAAAGATTCTTGCTTCACCTTCAGCTTTTTCCTGTACATTTTCTTTTATAACATCACACAATAGATCTGAAAATTTCTTTGCTCAGTCATTGTGTGCTTCTAACTTTGATTTCCCAAAACCTCTTATCCACATTTTCATGCACACTTCATGCATGTGTGCATTTATTCTCCACCACACATCCCCTGACCTCCAGCCTTAACACGAAAACCTTGATAATTGTAATTCCTCCTGAGCAGTGTAACGTTGTACACTAAAATCAGAAAAAGAAAAAAAAAATACTTCAAGGTCTTGTGTTCCTTTTTCTTGGTTGCAGCTTTAATTACGAGCTGACTGTTTTTCAAGTGTAATCTAGCATCTGCTTTATTTTTTAAAACTTTTAAATTAAACTTTTTACTGGTGGGTCAAAGGGGTTTTCACAGAACAGATTTGGTGACACTTCATTCACAAATTAGAGCTTAAATATTTAATAAAAAAAGGAAAAACTCAACAAGGGCTGCTTACATAATGTTTGTTATCCAATCTTTTAATCTAAAGTAAAAGTTTTGCAAGTAGTCTTTTAATTACAGTTAAGCCATTTCTATATATATATATATATATATAATCTTTTTCTAGACCATTTTCTGCAGAACAACAACAGTTTATTTGAAATTTGCCTTGGAGTTGTGGGTGTATTTACTAGTAGGGAGTAAGTCCGCCCCCATTTCCCATCATCCATCTGTTTACGTGCTCTCCCGCTAGTTTCCAGCCCCAGCCTAACATTACCGTTGCAACTTGTACGGGGAAAACAAAGACATACATTGATCTAGTCATCTACAGGTGGATGCAATGGAATGTAGCTTGTGGCTTGCCGTAGTAGCCTCTATGTCACAACTACAAGCTTTTTGAACAGCAATTCTTTTTGTCTGCCCCGTATTCACAAAGATTTGAATAAAAAATACTAATAATATAAAAAATACGTCCTCCATCATCAGAAAAATGCTACAAGAACATGTTAAAAACTCAATTTCCGTTGAAGTGGGTCTTTAAAATGAGCTGTGAACATTAAAACATTCTCCTATTTTATTGTTGTGACAAATAGTGATTAAAATAGCTGCTGTCTTTAAATCAGATTGATAAAGACCTGTAAAAACATGAAATTACTACTGAACTGGTTTTAACAGGTGAACCCGTCTTACCCATTTTAATAATGCGACTGCAAATTCTCTAGTGGGGGAGGGAGGCGACAGCTGGCTCTGTGTGTTCGAGTGTGTGTGAGTGTGTGTCTGTGCATATTTGAGCGAGAGGACTTAAATCCAGACAGAATGCAGATGATGGGCTTAATCCCATCATTCAGTGGGTCAGGATGTGGATGACTACCATGCTTCAGCATAGAAACTATCTTTTTAAGTAAAAAAAAAAAGGTTAATGTTCGACAGAACTCAATTAAGAAAATTAAAACACACAAACAAAGATCAGCAGAAATGATACAAATAGGGAAAAAAACTAATTATTTTATAGGAAGGAAGAAAAAGAGAGCCACAATAGGAAAGTAAAAGTAAAAGCGCAGCGCTCTGTGGCTGACCCCTGTTTCGTGAGCCTCACAGCAACACTGGAAACCTGTTAACAACGGGAGTCCATTTAGCTTGGAGTGACTACAGCAGGAGCTCAGAAAAGGACTCCCTTGTCAAGCACCCTCTCCATTAGCGACAAAGCAATATTCCAACAGTATATGGAAAAGACACACACCAACCAAGCACAAGAATAAACAAAGTACAGGTGCACAAAATGTTCTCAGAGAGAAAAGATTTGCAGCCATTTTTGAAGTGGGGTTACAGATGTTCAGCCTTTTCTCCCAGGCAGTTTTTAAGACGACTGGGTTTCTTACTGCAAAGTTCAAAAGGACTTGAACTCTCTGTGGACGTCGGCTCTCAGACCAACAAGCATCATCTGAAAGGATGGGAGGGCAAAACGTGTTCAAAGAACTCAAATTTAAAATGTTGCTTCAGAGAAAACTATGCCATAAACAAATTGTTTCAAGAATATTTTAAGGTTTTGACTATAGTGTGTTTGCAGAAAAATCCACAATTTCATTTGAACCTTTTTTTTTTAAATAATGTTGACATTTTTACTTTCAAACAAAATACTGCTTTACAAATTAAAGTTACTTGTGTTGACTTTGAGAGTTGTTGCTTTTGTCAACCCTCAAATAGACTGGTTATCCCATGAAGCCCACAGTATCCGGCCCGCCAGATGTTTTAATCTGGCCCAATCCCAAAGAGAGAAAAAAAAAATGTTGGAAAAAAAGGAAGTTTATAGCCCATTTCTGTGGGGACCTATAGTTCTTTAAAGAAATGACTGCAATACACAATATTACCACTAGGGGAAGCAAAGAAACGGAAGACCCGCTTAACAAGAGATCAAGAAATAAAACATAGGCTACTAGGTTGTTTGTTACATTTTTCCAAATGAGAACAAAATAAAACAAAAACAAAGCTAAAAATAACAAGGTTGGCCATTGGTTGTTTTGTAATTGTGTCACTGGTCCGGCCCACTTGAGATCAGATGGGTTGAATGTGGAACCTGAACCAAAAGGAGTTTGACACCCCTGATACAGACAGTATCAAATTATAAGTTTTGGGGTGATTTGGTAAGTTTTTGGTCACAACAATATTACTTTAAGATGCAAAAATATTGACGAGTGGTCAGGAAAACAGTCCTTTATTTACCCACTGTCTCAAATTTGACCTACACATTTTTAACCTGGTGTAACTGTATTATAAAGAATGAATTATCAATAAATTGTGCATTCTTTCAGCACAGCAAGTAGTCATTTAAAAGAATGAATACCAACAGATAAGTTATTCTGACCATAAAGTTTAGAAAATTAAAAAAAAAAAAAAAACCAGCCAAAAGTGTTTTTGAGACGTCATGGAAGCAGCCATTTTGAAATAAGACGGAAAATCCTTTCTACTGCCCCTAGTGGAATGATAATGAGCTACAGGGCAGAAACTATGAACCAACGTTTTTGTTTTTTCATGCAGGATTAATTAAAAAAGCTTATTTTAATTTTTAGTTCTTTTAATTTTTTTAAACTACAGTTATATTAAATTGAAACAAAAAAAAATGCATTAATTAAAACATTTACATCCAAGCTGCAGGGAATTTCTAAAGACAGCTCCACAATTACAAGCACTCAGTCGGGGAATCAAATGTGTTTGGACAGACGACTTAAAAGCAGTTCCATAGTGAAGCCTCTCTGTCATCATTATTCCATCAGTAACTAACAGAAAGGATTTAGCTATTAAGTATTGCATTTTCATTTGGAAGCCGCATGTTGCTGTGAATCAACAAAATGCTTCCAAAGAAATATTTGAAAAAGCACTGCCTTTTCAAGTCTTGTATAAAAATATATATATATATATATAAATGCTCACAAGGTGCAAACCATTCATAGAACTAGGAAAAGAAAAATCAAATCAGAGCTAAGAAATAAGCATCTTTAGGAGCCAGCACTTTGTGGCCAAATGAAATCATGATTTTGCGAAGAGCAAAAACTGAGTAAACGAGGGGCTTTAAATGTTAATGTGGTCCAAATCAAATGATAGTCGCTAGCTGTCATCAATGTTCATTGATCATTTCAATTATTTAGTTAATCGTATTGGATACCTGCTTTGATTCAGCCAAATGCATTAATCCTAGAAAGTACACGGTGGACAGAAAAGCATTTCCAGAAAGGATTCACTCAGACGAAAACTGTGATTTTTGTGTTTTTTTTTCTCGTGGAGGACGTTTGTATAGAAAACTACGCTCAAAGATGCATTTCTGAGTATATTTTATTGATTTAAATTGTTGTGAATCAGGAGCAGAGAAAAAAAAAATGTCCACAAACCCCCTGCTCTGGGCTCTCAATAACAGGAAGGGAAAGGGGGTGGGGTTGCTCCAATAGTACCGCCCACAACTCAAGAGGTGAATTTCTAACACACTGCCGCTGCTCGGAAGAAACTATGTCCTTGAAAATGGCGCTTTTTAAACAAATAAATTACATAGGTATTAAAATTCCAAATTTTGTTCAAAAAAATAAAATGTAAAAAATCTTAGTCATCATTTTCATAGGGAAGAAAATGTAAGATAAATTGTCAAGTATTGTCAGTGATAATTTCTGTCAACATTCAGCAGGAGTGCTCTATTCAGATTCAGTTAAGAAACTCTAAATGTTATCTTTGACGGGCAGATGATTGCATGAAGGTTGCTTAAAGTTTATCAGCTGACTGCTTACTTGTAACCTTAACAGATGAATAAAGCCATTCAATTGACTGCATATTTTATGTGCCTGGATGTACAATAAGTAGAAAGCAGTTGGTAGCGATACACACTTTTTTCTTTGTAGGATGTAGAAAAGATTAATCAGAAAAGTACATTGATTGCTTCAGTGGATTCATGCTGTTTTTATCTGCAAACATTTCACTTATGCTTGAGAAGCAAGCTTTTTTTTAAAAAAATCACTTTTACTTCTAGTATGCTCATTATGTCAGTAATTCAAATGGGATTTTTCTTTAGCATAAGAAAAGTAACCTCAATAATTACAGATATGTCTTTTTTTAAAGAACATTTAACTCCAAAATTTGAGACTTAACTTTAAGATAACAGCTATTATAGAATAAACCTACTGGTATGTATTTTTCTATTGACATATGAGCTCACTTTATTTAGCTTAGGTTACAGCTTGTATAAAGGGAGTTTTGCATTTTGGCAGTAATTTGAGACTTTTCTTCGTAATTATCAAGAGAAAGCAAAGGCAAATATCAAACGAGCACTTTTCCATCTGAAAGATGTGTGTGGAAAAGACTGATTTTGTGAGCTTCAAGGAGAGATAAATAAAAGAGCCAGATAAGAGAAAGAAAGATACAGAGACAGCATCTAAGTGATGAGACAGATGAGGCAGCCAGTGAGTGACAGAATGCCAAGGAGAGCGGCGGAGACAGAGACAGAGAAAAAGAAAGCTTTGGCTTAATGTTTCTCCAAGCTTCAATCAGGGCTCACTCAGTCTTACTCTCATGAAATCATCTTGGTCACACACACACACATGGACACACACGCATACACATGTAAGAGTATTTTTTGCACATCAACCTTGGGCTGACAGTCTAAGTGCCAATGCAACAGTTCACTTAAGATGAAATGTGGCACTCTGAGTAAAAAGAAAGCAAATTGAGAATTTGGGAAATTATTAATAATATATATATATATACATATATATATATATATATATACACACACACACACACACGTGCGCACACACACATGCATACACACATATACTGGTTTTCATGTTTCCTAAAGACCAATTTTTTATCCACCACTTACGGAGACTAGCCTTTCTCAAATGTCTAGAGGTCTGAAAAAAATGAGGAAAATACATTTTTACACACATAGGTCAAACGCACCTTCAAATTCTAACTATTCACAACTTTCTTTTTAACATGTACATGCACACACATACATAATATATTACAAAAAGTATTAACTCTCATATGAACTGAAGTGCCATCCCATTCCCAACCCATAGAGTTCTATAATCAAATCAAATCAAACTTTATTTGTATAGCACTTAAAAAATTAATTTCACTCAAAGTGCTTTACATAAAAATAATAACATTTTAAAAACAAAAGATAATGCCCACAAGCCCCACCCCCACCCCTCACACACACGCACAAACACAAACACACATCGACATATTGCCACACCATGAAAGAATAAATAAATGAATAAATAAATAAATACGAAAAGATAGAAAGCAGAAATCTAGAAATCTGGCTTTGTACTGCAGTGAGGAAACAATATTTTCGGGACCTGTCCACACCAGTGACCGCCCAACCAAGTTCACAGAGTACGCTACTACAGGACCCCCCCAGATCCCAGCAAAGAGTCAGACCTGGGAGATCCCACTGCAGCGACCCCGTTTACTGAGAAAGGTCAACCACTGATGTGGAGGATTCCTTAGAGGAAGATTTTGATCATCTCCCTTTTGCAGCTATTCCAGCTTCAACTCTTTTGTAAAGGTTGTCCACAAGGTTGAGGAGCGTGTTTATAGGAATTTTTGACCATTCTTCCAAAAGCGCATTGGCGATGTTGGTGGAAAAGACCTCGCTCAATCTCTGCTCTACCAAGCAAGTATCAATGAAGAAAAGCCTTTGCGTTGGCATGAACTAGAGATGCCATAATTCCTATTGAACCGAATCGTGGAGAAAGTAGATTGTTGCATATCTTGCATATACAGTACTAAATTTGGTGTAATGTAATAAATCAATGTATACATCTGCAAATGTATGCAGTAAGGATGCAAGAATTCACTTTCCCCACAATTCAGTGGTGTAACGTACAATTTAGCTTTAAAGTGAGAATTGTGGCATCTCTAATGAATATGTATGAGAAATATCTGACTGTCCCTTTATAGTCACTTTGAAAGGCAAGATTACTACACAATAAGAGACTATGGTACTGAAGCAGAATGTCCAGTTTTTAGAGAACAAGAAACCAAAGGAAACACACAAGACAAGAGTGTTTAAGCCTAGTGTTTCATAAGCCTTTATGCATTCACAGATGCAGACACCTTTGAAGTTCGGAGGAGATTTTCGGCTTACAGTTCTGACAAGAGTGACTGGAAAGAGCGAAAAACGATTAAAGTTGACTTAAGAAATGCACAAAGACATCAGGAAATACCAGAATTTAAAAGAAGCAGCAAACATCAAAGATGATTCATGGGAGAAGACCAATGAAAATGACAACCAATAGGTTGCATAGATGGGCAGATATTGTACAGCAGCGGAGTTTATACTCATAAAGAGATGATATGATATCACAACCTAAATAGTGCACGCTTTGTCTTTTCTTTACCTTAAATATCCTGGTTTTTCTTTTTTCTTGTAGTTGAGATTGGAAAAATGTATGTTTGTAATTTAGGTTTACATCAAAAATGAGTCTGCTTTCTGACTAATTCAGTCTCCTGGAGTCATTCTGATGCTGCTCACTGAACTCAGTTGCTTTCAAATAGGCATCATGAAGGAGTTGAAAACTTTCTGCCAATGTTATGAACTTGGAAGGTTTCTAGCGCTCCAGCCGCTTTAGCATTAAGAGTAGATCTGTGGCTCTACAAGCTACTGATGAGCCAGCTGGACGCACCATGTGTTTCCATCCATCATCCAAATAAACACTTCAGCAGTCATACAGCAACACCAACTGTGAGCTGATATGGAAACGATGGAAGAAGATTCTCTGTCAGAAAAAAATAAAGAATTCAAACTAAATTATTTTTTGAGCACAAACTAAAAGAAACATAAGTCACTTTAGTCCATCCAGGAATGATTCTACCTCCAAAATTATTATTTTAATAATAAATGTTGAGTGCTTCCCTATGTCATTTTCAAAGATGCATCCATTGACTTAATAAAAAAGTAAAATTGAGACAAAACTCACTTCTCCCTTCTTAATCATTTACTACTTTCACAAACCTATCAACCACAGTTAACAATTCAATTGTCTTTTGATCTAGTTTAAAAGCGTTCCCAGTGGTCTTTTAATTATGATTATGACATTTTCTGTAATTTTCTAGAACGTAGTTTTAAGTAGTTTACTATAAATTCCCTTTACTATTGGGGTAAGCCTGCCCCCACTTCCCATCATCCATAATGTTAGCTTACAGCCCCTCATAACCCCCAACCTAGCATTACCAGTGGAGCAAAAATGCTCCTTATTCACAATTTCAATAAAGAAATACTTTGAAATGCAAATTTGATCTTCCCTATATATGTCCTCCATCATGAGAAAAGGGCAACAAGAACATAAAAAAAACAGTTTTAATATCAGTGACCCTTTGATCCATTAATATAAATAAAGGGAATTAGCATTAAACCTGTTCACAAACATATGCCCAAGAGGAAAAAAAAATACACACTCTGATGTCAAAATATGTCAACAGGTAAATATTTGAACCCCTGAAAGCCTGACGGCAAATAAACATTTCTGCTCCTTCTTCTTTTGGCAGGTGGTTTAATGAGCTGGACTTTAAAGTGCCTCCACACTTTCTGAAGAGCTTAAGGTTTCAAAACAGCCGATTCTCCAGAGCTGAAACTGTTGGTGATTTATTCTTTGCATCTGTACGCCTGCAGTCTATCTTCAGTCCAAGAACAAAAATCCTCTCAACTTTTACCAAATGAAAACATTTTAGTAAAGTAATATGAAAAGTTTTTCCTTAAGAAAGAAAAATGTAAAGATAAAGCTGTTAAATTCCTTTTTATAAGATGAAAAACAAAATGTACCATCAAACCCACCAAATACAACACTGTAGATTTTTTTTACCATACAATTCTCCTGCAGTTCTCTTGGGAAAATGATTGATCGTGGTTTTCTATTGATCCTCTTGTCATTAAAACTTTTCACTTTTCCCTCTTTAGTTTCCCCAAAACTTTAGATCAAAATAGAAGACACAGCTTTTTTTAAGTTTTATTTTTATCCCTGATGTAGATTCATCAATATTTTTTATTCAAACTTTTTTTTTCATTTCATTAGGGCTGAAATTAATTTAATTTTTTTTCTTACTCACAAAGGAGTGACAGGAAATGCTCAAATAAATTGTTTCATTAAAACCTGTGCTAGAATATTCCTGTTACTTTAATGGCAATGATTGAGATCACTGGGAACTTCAGAAGATTATATTGTGAAAAAATAACCAAATAAAAAAATAACATTAAAAACCCTAAAAAAAGAATTTTATTAAAATTCACCAGGACAAAATACAATCAATGATACATTAACAGTTAGTGTGTAAAGATTGGCTACAGAATAAGCAACCCTGAATCATTTACTCCTTTAGTGCTAAATTCACTGAATCAATGTTCAGCTTTAAATGGCAACAATATTGGAAACCTTCATAATCAATATACTCCCAAAGCACTAGAAGTCCTGTTAAAAAACAATTTCGGTCGACTGCTGCAAATGTGATCTGAAAGAGTTTTACACAGAGGAAGAACTATTGACCTGCAGAAGATAAATGTGAGGTAAGACATGATGTCATCTGTACAGAAAAATAAGAAAAACTCTTGACAGACATTCTGTGGTCAGATTTGACCTGTGGATTTTTTTTTCTGCATAATTATTACCAAATAACATGCATGGAAGTGCTTGACTGTTTGAGCAATAACCCATATTCCAATACACCCAGAAAGTAGCTAAGCCCATCATTCATGACCAGAATTATCTAATTAAGCAGGAATGCACTCCTAATCATTCAAACATGTTAGATGCATAACCTGAAAGGAAGGTTGGTGTTTTACATTTGATTTATTTTATTTATTTTAAAAGCTTTCCCACAGCCATTTCCCAGGATATTGTTTTTGTAAAATTGTGAAATTTGCATCCAAGTTGTAGGCAGAGTGAGCCTGCCTTCATTTCCCAACATCCCTTTGTTTACACTTTTTCTTGCTATCTTACTGCCCCTCACAACCCCAACCAAACATTACAGGTGCAACAAAAACGGCAATATTGGAACAATCCAAGAGTACAGTTCTGAGCCAAATGCCAGCTCAGATGAGGAAAATAAAAACGTTTGTGGGTGGATATCATCCCTTCTATGTCACAATTAGCTATTTCCCCACTTCATTTTTTTATTCTGCTCCTGATTTATAACAAATTGAATAAAAGAATACTCAGAAATGCAATTTTAAGATTATTCTCATCTCCTATATCATGAGAAAAAGGCTATAAAAAATGTTAGACAAACATAATTTGCATCAGAGTAGGTCTTTAATTTTGGTAGGAATGCATTTCAGATTAATCAGAAAAGATGCTAAAAAACAATAATTTTTTTTGGTCAAACATGGGTGGATGGATTAATAGCTCTATAATTTTTTCCTTTTTTTTTTCTTGAGATTGTCACGACTGTCTGTAGAGCAGCTATAGATAGTCTTTGTCTCCGTGTTTTTCATCTCCTCGCCTGCTTTCTTTTGCTGTCAAATGCTCTGAGTGAACCTGCAGCAGATGTGTCTGTACGTGATGGAGTAACTATAGCGTTTGTCTTTAGGGAGGTGGGCTTTGTGTGTGCATCTGAAGTGAAGGTGGTTTTAGTGTCTGCAGTGGGTGGAAAGAATAATAGAAGACAAAATGGGAGCTTGAAAGAGTTGGGGGGAAGAAACCCAATTAAGGACAAATTTCAAGGAATATAGTAAAGTTTTATTTTAAAAAAATGCAACAGTAATTGGTACATTAGACCACAGTGGTAGTGTTGCTTTAAAAATGAAAAAGGAAATAAAATCAATGAATAACAAGAATGTTACTTGTGTTTTTAAATTTGTAACTAGTGCAAAAAAAATAATAATGGTGACAACCACCCAATAACTTTTAAACATTAGAGTGCAGCACTGTAGATGTACATCCAAGAAACCTTTTTATTTATTTTTAATTTTTTCTACAGAAGTCCGTAGAAAATAAAATATTGAAGAGAAGTGTTTTGAAGATAAATTATGCTGAAAGATATGATGTGACAGTGAAAAGAGGAGATGGCCACAACATTGCTGGTAATTACAAGAAAAAAAACGATTAGTTATAATTAGCAGACAGTGCATTATTCAACAAATGCTGTGTGGAAAGGTGCAATCTACAGCAGAATGTCTGCTTACGCAGGTGTCCTCTGGGAATTAAGTATTCTCCATTTTCTCAAAGACATGTCATCAGATGTTTGTGAATTTCTCCACTATGCAAAATCTTTTGTTCTAATTTGTTAAAAAAAATCTATAAAACTTTATTTATATAGCACTTTTAATCTGCAATATAACACAAAGTGATTTACAAATAAATAAAACAAATAATCTAAAAACAAGCTCAACAATAAAAATTTAGGAAACAATAAAAAATGTATCCCCTTAGTTGTGCACAGGAAGTTAGTTGGAACAGTTGGAACGTCTTCCTGTGGGGAAAGCCGCATAGCCAGCCAGGTGCAGCATCACAGGCGGGGACCCAGCCTCACAGCGAGGCAGCGATGCAGGTCCCCGTCCAGAGCTGCAGCAGCTGGACAGCAGCCGTCCCAGAGGGAGATGATCCAGTTGAAGAAATACTGTAAATTAAAATGAAAAAGTGAAAATCAAAATTAAACAGTCTTTCCTTACATTTTATGTTAGTGTTGTTTGTTGTTTCTGTTGTTTCTTTCAACCTTATGCTCTCTTGTTCTCTTATGGGGTCCAGATGACCCCACCCTTACATTGATGTGTGATTCCTCCCATGACAAAGTGGACAGGATTTTATGTCTTCCACAGACACCAGTGAAGATAAAAAATCCTTGAAAAAAAAAGTTCAGCACGCTGTCTTGTGGTGTCCTGATGACCCCACTTTAATGTAAACATGTCTAGGATAGCACAAGGGTTACGCGATTGTGTCATATTATATTTCTATTTTTGCTATAACCTACGTTAATATATGTATTTTATGTCAAGCACCTTGTGTTCTACAGCATGTTAATGAAAAGTGCTCAACAGATTGCATGGTTGGTCGGTTTGTTTGTTGATTGGTTGGTTAGTTGATTGATTCATTGGTTGGTTGGTTGACAGGTTGACAGGTTGATTGATTCATTGGTCTGTTGGTTAGTTGCCTGGTTGATTGATTGATTCATTGGTTGGCTGACAGGTTGATTGATTCATTGATCTGTTGGTTGGTCCACTGATTAGTTAGCTTTTTATCTGATTGGTTGATTGTTTGGTTGGATGGCTGATTGACTGGTTGGCAGGTTCATTGATGCACTGGTTGGTTAACTGATTTGTTGGCTAGTTATCTGATTGGTTGACTTATTGGCGGATTGGTTGACTGGTTAATTGACTGGTTGGTTGGTTGGCTTATTAATTGGTTGGATACCTGGTTTGCTGGCTAGTTATCTAATTAGCTGGTTGTTTGTTTCTTTGATTGGCTGATTGACTCATTAATTGGTTGGTTGACTGCTTTGTTAGCTGGCTATCTGATTGGTTGACTGGCCCTTTGATTGGTTGATTGGTTGGTTAAATCAGGCAGTCAGTCT
>NC_050531.1:12641383-12651652 GCF_002922805.2 Oryzias melastigma
ATGCACTGGTTGGTTGGTTAACGGATTTGTTGGCTAGTTATCTGATTGGTTGACTTATTGGCTGATTGGTTGACTGATTAATTGACTGGTTGGTTGATTGGCTTATTAATTGTTTGGATACCTGGTTTGCTGGCTAGTTATCTGATTAGCTGGTTGTTTGTTTCTTTGGTTGGCTGATTGACTCATTAATTGGATGGTTGACTGCTTTGTTAGCTGGCTATCTGATTGGTTGACTGGCCCTTTGATTGGTTGGTTGGTTGACTTATTGATTGACTGGTTGGTTGGCTAACTGGTTATTTGGTTGATAGATCAGTCAGTCAGTCGGTCTGGTGATTGATTTATTGATATATATCTTGTATAACTTGGATCTCTTAAGTATCAAAGAACTTGTGACACTTTTAAACAAATGTTTCATTACTTCTTTTGAATTAAAACAGTTCATCCTATCTTGATGACACTGGACCTTTCAGAATAAAGTACAATCCTATTTTCAGTTTCTCCTGTGCCTTAAAGCAACTTTAGCACTTGTGTTTACATGCTTCAACCAGTTCTCTTGTTTTCAGTCTTACACATACACAGCAGTGCTGCCAGCTCATATGGCGAGTTTTAATAATGCCTAATGACTTTTCAGAAAAGACAGCTAGCAATCCATGCAGCACTTTTTCCCCTAGTGTTAATGATTTCAGAAGCATGTATTAATTTACTCCTCTCAGCAAGGAGCCGGTCCTGTCGTCAGCCCCTCCCACGGGTAGACAGAAAAAATGCCACAGGCTCACTGGTGGGTCAGTTTTGAGCAGCATGCAGTGTTTATAGCCGTTCATTAAACTGGTTTGATTACTAATTATTCCTTATTTTTTGCTATGTTTCACATCTCCAAAACCTGCTTTTATGTAATTTAAGCATCATGCACATCATGTTTTTAAACAGCCATGGATCCTAGACAGAAAGATCCGTTCTTTTGCTAAAAGAAAATAAGCAAGGCTGAGCATAGTTAACTTATAATTAAGCAAACCATTCAATAATTCAAATATGGTAATAGATATTTCAATAAAAATATGCCCTACTTTTTGATGAACATCATTTTTCTTATTTTGTCCCCGTTATTGAAGCTAACCACTCAGCGGTTTTCATATCTTCTCCACCTGTGCGCCCAGAGCTCTCTAATCAC
This sequence comes from Oryzias melastigma, assembly GCF_002922805.2. Classification (NCBI taxonomy): domain Eukaryota; kingdom Metazoa; phylum Chordata; class Actinopteri; order Beloniformes; family Adrianichthyidae; genus Oryzias; species Oryzias melastigma. The sequence continues at coordinate 12,642,552 of NC_050531.1, forward strand.
AAAGGAGACATTCACAAGAATAAGCCTAGTAAAAAGTCAAAAGAGGATTAGCTTTGATTGCTTAAATACATGGCATTCCTGAAACAAAATTTTATTAACGGAGTCTAACCTTTCCTTGATAGACTGCACAGAAAGCTTTAAAAAATCTGGTGCCTAGTAAAACAGGTAAAACAAATGTATTGAGATTCCGACAATATCAACCAAGCTTCAAATGGATAAGTCAGACCCACACTTATATAAATTAATAAGATTTAAAATGTCCTGTTCACTTAGTTTTTGTAATAAACTTTTAGTTTTTAAAACAACAATAATGCAATTTGTGTCCACACTTATTTTTACACATGGAATTACGCAAACGTTCCCCAGAAATGATAAAACGACATCAACTCCCTAGTACCCGTAAAACGCACCATGACCCTGAATCAGCTCACTTTCACAGCACCAGGTCCCACCAACCCTAACATGTGAGTTGCTAATGAGATTGGATCCCATTCAGGTACAGTGTGTTCTGTCAGCTTATTAGAAAGCTGACTCAGCCTGCTGACTTGACACAACTTTTCTGGTCCCTTATTTTCTGTTCTCTCCAATACTGCCATTTTTTGGCAACTTTTTTTTCTTTTAAATTAATGCCAAAAAACCTCTGCTCTGATTTTAATCCCATATTTAATCCAAAATTTATATTAGCATGAGGCATGGATTATATTTATCAGACCATGCCCTCCACAATAAGATTAGGAAAAACGTAATTTGATCATTTACTGATATTTTCTTTACATTAGGATCGAAATGGTGCATTGGTAAGCATAATATTTCAGCAAAAATTAATATAAAATAACAATATTTCTCTCTTTTTTTAATCTTTCGGTTTGTAATCATCCTTGGGCAGGGGTTGAGCTACCCACTACCCACCACTTGCCCCCCAATTTTTGAGCCAATGTTATTATCACTGACAAAGATTACGGCATCATCAATAAAAGCTTCTTTAAACATTGCAAAAGTGACATATAAAATGAAAACATCAACTTAATAATAAATTAACATTAAATGTTCTCAGTTGCCATCCTTTTAAAGCCTTCTGCCCCCTCATAAAATGTTCTAGCTCCACCGTCCTTGGGGGATTCAATGGTTTTCCAAAAAAGCATATTTTATGTTTTCAAAGCTTTGAATGGTTTGAACCTTAAAAATGCTTTTTAATGGGGTCCATGAAAATAAAGTACCGGTACTAAAGGACTTTTGTATAGTTTGATACCAAGTTTTGGAAAAAAAAAAAAAAAGTTGTCTTATTAGGCTGTTATGTTGTCATGCTCTTCAATATTTTAGTTGTTGTAAAGTGCACGATAACAAGGACAAGGACGAGAGAGACTGGCGTACCTGCACTTAACATGCTTATGTATTAAAGTCACTAAGCTAGATCGGTGATTTATCTGCACACACCAATTTTAATGGAATTCTGCATAGAATTATAATGCATTCGACATGAAAAACATCTGTGCACGTCTGAGGAACAGCCTTGCAACATATCATCAAAAACTGTTTGCAGAAGAGAAATTTTATATTAAAAGTTACAATGGTAGAACTGAATGAAACAATCTGAAATCCATGCAGTATATATATATATGTCTTGTCTTGATTTATGTCCTAGTTTTATGCAGGTACATGCTTAAAAACAGATTTAAACAAGTTGTATTATTTTAAATATTTTCTTCTCTAATGAATTTGAATAAATTAAATTGTTTTGCTAACAAAATTAACCCCAAAAAATAATCCAAGCATATATAAAATAATGCATTTATGCTATCCTGAAAAAATGCGAAGCATTCAATTGGAAGCAATTCATCTTTGCACAGATTACACCTCTTCAAAGTCGGTCAACAATTGAGAATGCACGCTGAGCTTTTAGAGCAGCACTCTGAACTGTATGTTGTAAAGAATCCCAAAGAGCACTTGTTCTCTTATGCTCTGACTGTCTGTCAATAAAATACAACACTTTTCACCCCCCTTTCCCCTTGAAACTACAAATGAATGTTTTTTCAGTTCTTGACAACCTATCTGTAACTTTAACAGCTTCACCAATCTGTCAAAATGATATAATATACATATTAGGGCTAGGTATCACCAATCAATTCAGTTTGATTCACCACAGCCTGAATCGATTCGATTCAGATTTTTTCCGATTCTTTCAACCACTCAATTCAGTTCAATTGAATTCAATTTTGATATTACATTTTTTACACATTTATACACATTTGTTTACAAATACATTCATAATCTATATATATATGTTTCAAAGATGTTTATATTAATCTGATACAGTTCACATACTGTAAAATGTATTAGTGAAATAATAATGAGATTGTTAATAGCATACAGTGTTACGTGGATTCTCAAATGGAGAAGCTCTAACAACTATTCTGCTTCTCCTGGAGGGCGGTTCAGTTTGGCCACTAGGTGGCGATCGCACTATAGCATTACACCTTCTTCCAGAAGAAGAAAGAATTAACAAAAAAAATGGCACTTTAGACCACAAATGGTTATTTTAAAAAATATTTCCTTATGAGAGTTTGGAAAATGTATGTCTCTGAGTAAATAAAGATGTTCACATAGTCAACAATATATGTTTAGGTTAACCGTGCGTTAGCATTAGCCATCCTATGAGAAATCCCATTATACATTAGCATCAAGCTAGCGGACTTTAGCTTTATGTGTGATCAATCTCTATTTTTATGGATCTAATATTGATCTGTTAAGCTTAGATCGATTCAGACCAATTCATCAATGTTATCAACCCAGCCCTAGAAGTCAGTGTGATGTGGACTGTTTCTCTGATTATTTTTGTAATTGTATATGCAATTAGCGGAACTACAACTCAAACACTATATTTTACTTCATGCACACAAAATCAGCAGGTTTTTTTTTCATCATATGAAGTAAAAACTCAAATCAAGACAAGACAGATAGAAGTTTTTAACAGCAAAATATAAAAATATGTTTCATTTCTTGGTTCAGATACAGAAAGAAAAGTAATCCAAAGACTGCTAGAGCTAAACGGTGAGAGGAAACTGTGGGGGAGTTCCGTAATAGCCTGATGGAACTTGTATTTCTTGATCAAGTCTGACAGATCCCTTTGATCAGATGATCATTTGTGAGACACACCTCCCACTGTTTTCCATATCTGTTTGTTATCGTGACTGCTGGAGTTCTGATTTGAGACATGTTGAGAGTGACAGCAGCCAGGTTTTTTTTTCTTTTTTTAGACCGACTTCCCAAGATGTTAAAGGAAAGCAGTGGGGGGGTATAAACCATAAAATCTACAATTAACTTAACATACACAAACTATAAACTACAGGAAAGATGTAGCCTCAAGAGGGCACAAACCAGTGTCCTGTTTGAACCTGTCCAAAGCCCGGTAAATGCAGAGGGAAGCGTCAGGAAGAGCATTCAACATAAACGTACAAGTCATCGATATGTGGACAAAAAGATAGTTTCTTTGCATTTAAGGGGCTCAAAGGGATAGGACACCCCAAACTTTCAGCATACCCAGAATTGCCTCAGCTCATGTACCTGCAGTCCATGGTCGGGCTGGCTAAATCCAGGCCTGGAATCAACTCCCCCACCACAGACAGACTTATGGAAAGCAGCATTCAAATAAATGAAAGAAGCTTAAACGAGAGGCAGAAAAACACACACAAGCACACAGGAGACATTTAAATCTCGGTTAATCCATCGTCCTTCAGACATGTACACTTGTAGGAACCAGAATTCTTAAACACTGCTTCCGTTGCTCATCCTGCTGAAACAGGACCGTGCTGACTGAGTAGATAAAGATTTGATGTTTCATGTCTGCCCAGCTGTGTCTTTTTCTGTCTGTCACTTTCTAAGTCAGCATCCCAAACACAGATTAGACATGAAACTGATCTGTTATCAGCCATGCGCCAAGACTCTACATGTTAGCCGTCATTATTTCATGTCAATGCGACTTGCAGAGATGCCCAAAGGAGGGACGGTCAATTTATTCATTCGGTTTGTTGTAAAACTCACAAAAATGTCCTTTAGAGCTGTCAGTGTAGAAGCACCTCTGTGAATGCAGATGGGATGTTTTCAATAAGCAGTTGTTGGGATATTTTTGGATTTCAAAAATCCAAATTAATCAAGTAAGCTGTTAAAGGATTGAGCTAGCTCATTCCATGGCTGACCTGAAGCCTTTGTCCTCGTGGAAATTTCATTCACTCTCAGCTAAGCTCATTGTCAATATTCTCACACAGTATTTATTAATTAGTCATTTCACGTTCAGCCCAAAGGTCAGGATTAGTGGGAATGATTCCTGAAGAGCATCAATAGACTGTGGCAAGGCAGGTGGAGACAGAAAAATAAATGTAATCCAACTCTGTCTCATCTGTGTACACGTTATGTCCCCAAGCACAATGGTATTCACCCATTAGATTCTCAACATTAAAAAAAAAAGTTTTTTCTTCAATTGGCTTTTTCTTTTCTACACATCAGAACTCCAAAAAGCCTCCATTTGGTCTTTTATTTGACCCGTTTCAGTTGGAAGGTCCAAGTTTGTGCTGAAACTCTGCAGACGAGTTTTCCACTTTGTTTACATCAGTCCTTGAGAAATATCCTGGCAGTCTTTGTAAGCTGTAGGTGTCCGCTTAATGGACGTGTTTCCATCCTGAGCTAAAAACTGAAAGATGTGAAGGACAAGAGAAAGGTGTTCACCCTGGCAGTGAACTTCACCAAAGGGGCATGTAAAGACTTTATTTAAAAAGCTTTGAATTCACAGTCCTTGCAACAAAAATGCTGCACATTTTGTTGGAGTCTGTCTGTCATGGGAAGTGCATTTTAGCATTAGCAGCATCAGAGCCAGAGACTTAAGAAACTCGAAAAAGAAGTCCAGACCTGTGATCGAGAAATTGCTTTGAATCCCTTCATGTGAAAATGAATTTTACACAAGTTGAAACTTAAAAGTGTAATATTTTACACCAGGGGTGGGCAAACGTTTTGATTTCTGGGCCATAACGGGCTCTAAAATGGCTAAACCAAGGGGCAGAAGCCTGGCACGTTTTAGTAATCCACCTATTAAGAAAAATAATTGTATGAAACATGCTTCAATTTGGATTGAAAATTAATATATTTACTTTAAAACAGTACATTTTGATTGCAGTTTATAACGTTTTTATATAAAAAATTTGACTTCTGCTTTCATTTTGTGCCAATTTTGCCAACGGGTTGAATTCCCTCAAGTAAAACGTCAAAGAAAACCTAAACTTGATAAATGCTCGGTATGTAGTGTTGGGTCCACTGGGTCCCAATTTTAGTCTTTGGTATGACTCGGCCTGGATTTGAACTCACGACCTTCCAGTCTCAGGGTGGACACTCAACCACAGGGCTCTACATGAATGCAAAACCATTTTTTCTGCACCAAAAACAAAAGTTTATAAAGCACAATATATAGGTAGAAACCAAAAATACAGGGAAAATAAACCGTATTGTGCTGAGAAGAGATTTTCTTTATGTGGATGTGCTATGAACCACAAACGTTTGGTATGGCATGACCTTTTTTAAAGTTATAGAACCGATGTTGTATATTTGAGCGCTGGAAGCTCCGCGCTAAGGTAGCGGACCGGCAGTTATTGGTGACGTCATCGAACGAAAGTTTTGTCCGAATTATGAGACACTGTTTTTTCATAACTCTCCATTTGGAGGGCTCAATAAAGGGGAATGGAGAAGGGAAGAATTCAGATTGGGCCCATGTCTTCTTGAGTTTTGGCTCAAGATAGACCAGAACTATAAGTGATTAGCAACTAAGACTAATCAATTTACTTTGCATTTTGGTGAAGTTTTCCGAAAGACATTAAATCCGTCATTTTTATTTGAATTTGAACCTAATGCAAATGTATTTTATGTCACATTCTGGTAAATAAACAGGCAAAATGAGAAATTTGAAAAAGAAAAATGTTGCTTCACAAGAAATAGAATTTCACTTCAGAGTGTAATGGCATCTCGATCCTAATGACGTTTCAAGGTTACGCGATGATAATGAGCAATTTTAGTTTTATTATATACACGTTCAATGTTCACCTTCTCTTTATTATCAAAAAGACACATTTACTTCCTAAAACTCAGCTCTTCTCCTTTATGATTAAACCGTGACGCACATGTTGGCAGTGTGTCATCTGAAGAGACCGTTTCATACACTCAAAAGCCTGTTTGAAGGCCAAGTCAGGTGTTCTGCAGAGCAGACTATTAGGCCTGAACGTGAACATTCGGCTGCTCTGATATTTACTTTTGGGCAGGTTTTCAATTTAGGGATTTGGGGATTAGTTTTAATTTAATGTCAAAATAAATACAATTTATGTTGATGTGTCTGGCATCGCTCTCAATTATATCCGTGTATTTCATGCTTCAGCTCACCTCACTGTTGCTAACCAAGCATTAAATTTAGCAGCTTTTCAGACTGCGCCAAACCCCGTCATCTCCAAGCAACAAATATGGTGTCTTTGGGACAAACTGTTGTCAATTTTGCACCTGGAGGGAGTCGTCTTGCTGAAGCGCAGCTGGTGCACCTCATGGTTTGTGTTGTGTTCTGTCAGCGACAGCCGGCAGTAGCACCCATGAATGAGCTGTTTGCATATGCACTGGGCTGTTACTCTGATGGAGTTCGTAACATGTGAGACAGGAATGAGAAACATACTTTGTGGCCTAAAACTTTGCACCAGATCTAATCACTTCATTTCTAGTAAATACAGAGCACAAAAAACAAACATATACATGGACGTCAAAAATTTGGTTAAATTAGGCCTCAAGAACACAAAAATACAACTTATCACACTATTTCTTTCTGTTTAAAAAGTGAATCCAAACTGTAAATTCAAATCAACATTACTTAAAAAAATATCCATCCAGAGTGTCTGGAAACAAAAGCAAAAAAAAAAAGGACAAAAAGATTTTCAGTATTTGTGGAAAACTGTTTTAAAACTCCGCAAGAGACCGAGCCTGCCAGACATGCCAATTACTGCAATTTTTAGTCAGTCACACGTTCACACGCTCAGAAAAATCCATCTCCTACTCAGTTTCATCTGCTGGAGGGACTGGAGGGACTTAAACTGAATACTGCTCTCATTAAACAAGGGAGAACAACTCCTGTTGGGTTTCCAAATTACATTTTTCCTCTTGTTGTTTTGTCTCTCTTCTTTATTTGTCAAATAAAGACACGCGCAACAGCAGCGAGACTCAACCCGAACCGTTTGGGAGATGCACATGTTCCAGGCGTCCACATGTGGAGAGTGCTTTCAAAAAAATAAAAAATAAATAATAAACAACCCCACTCTTTCTTTTGCGGACATCTTTTGTAGTTGCCTGTATTACCTAAGATTTTCCACTTACTCTGAGAAGGAAAAGTAGGAGAGTTTGGTTCAATGGAAGTAGCCCAAAGATTAATTCACCTAATCTTGGCCTGTAAGTGGGTTATCCAACAGGCTTAAAAAACAAATTGAATGCAAAGGCTGTAAGTAATAACAACATTTGTCTTGGGTGCAGTGAAATGTCCTTTTCCTTAAAAAAGGTGCAGGGAGGACTTCAAACATGGTACACAATATGCATATATACTATATATGTGTATATATAAGTTATTTTTAAAAATCATTTGCATTAAGAGTTTATGGAATTGCATGTTTGTTTGGATACAATAATATTAAGAGTGAGTAGTGTTGCGTGCAATATTATGACCACAAGTTTGACAGCAGAACAGATGTTGAGTTGTGGATTTTTATGCGTAATCCGCGGATTCATTACCCACCAGGCATGTGCTGACGTTAAAGGGTTAACATTGCTGAATATAGGTTAAACCAGAAGAGGGAGAGGAATCAGTGGAAAATACACAGTTTGTCTCGAAAAAAGCGACCATAAAAGTTCAGGTTTTCCAACTGTGTGCAGATTGTTTTTGTAAGAGCAAAATCTAATTAGTAAATGTAATTAACTTCAACACTCATTAAACCTTCGTTCTCCCAATGTAATGTGGCATTACTGAATAATAAATGTATGAATAAAAGGCGGTTTGAAAAGTCATGCATCAGCAGCTCACCACTATGGTCTCCGGTGTTCTCCAAAGACATCTTCCTTTAGTTTTGATATAAATTGGTTGACTTTAAATGAGTTAACGCTTGTAATTATTTATTGTATTAATTAATGAAAACTTGTTTCAAAATCTGTTAAAAACAATCTTTTAAATTAAAGGTAACCTAGATAACTGATCGGACAATTTCACATCTCATTTAATAACTACCAAGACTTTCATAGTTATGGAAAAATGTTTGAGAATATTTATAATACATAATATTGAACTAATGTCAAGCAACTGTTTGAAGAGTAATTTTTGTGACATTGCTAAAAATCTGACCTAGTCCCACTCCGATCACCTTTTGATTTTTTGCACATGTGTAAAAGTCTAGGCCAGATCCAGCCCGCAGGGTAATTATCTGATCTTATCTTGCTAGCATATTGAAGCAACACTACAATGATGGAGGCTGAGAGATCAGTTAAAATGACTTCTAACATAACTGGGTAAAAGGGCAAAACAGAGTAAAACATCCAGTAAATGAAACTCATTGACAAAAGGCACACCTAAATCCCAATTCCCCCGAGACAGGCAAAGGGAATAATATCCCACAATTCCTTGCACTGCCAAATCTGACAGCAGGCCCTATGTGTCTGTGACCACCACTACAAATTTAACTACAAATCCCATCATACAGTGCGTCTGCTGCTTTCCTGAACGCCAGTGTTGCCAGAATATAATTTTGACAGGATTTATTTTATGGAGAACAAAATCTTTTGGGAATTCATAAGTGTAATTTTTTTTTCAATAAAATGACATACAGGTAAAGAAATTTTAGTCTTTTTTTTTTCTTTTAACATTTATTTTTAGCTTCTAAAATTTTGACAGAATACATATATTATTGTGAAAAGCAAAATATTAAAAGTTATTGAAGGTTTAATTTGATTTATTCTGGAATAATATTCCAGTCTGTTTTTTACTCATACTTACGTTAAGAAATGTTATGTTTATAAAGTTTAAAAGTTTTAACTTTTTTTTTTTTTTT
>NC_050531.1:12651798-12666499 GCF_002922805.2 Oryzias melastigma
ATGGGACTATCGGTAAGGAATAAGCCCGCCCCCACTTCCTATCGCCCATCTATTTACATGCTCTCGCTTATGGCTGCTCAAAATCCTAGCCTAACATTATCAGTGGAGCAAATATGGTGAGCAATACTGGAGCAATCAACCGAACAATTTTGAGCCTTGACACCCGTTCAGACAAGCAAACGTAGATCAAAACATAGATTGTCTACAAGAGTGCATCAGAATGGTGCGGAGCAGGAAGCTTGTGGTCGGCTGGTAGTAGCCTAAACGTCACAGCTACAAGCTTTTATAAATCATATATTTTTTCTCCTGATTCACAATAATTTGAATAAAGAAATACTCAGAAATGCAACTTTAAGTGTCATTTTATGTCCTCCATCAGTAGAAAAATGCATGTTAAAAACACCAAAAACACAATCTCCCGATGCCTACATCTATTTTTTATGTTTCTAGAGCATACAGAATTAGCCATCCATGCACAAATCTACTTTTGCATATTAAGATTAGCCCTAGAGTCTGATGTACAGAAAAATGTTGACATGGTAAAAGCCAGTGTGCATTTTACATTCATCCTACCTCCATTAATATGCTTAATAATATCATAAACATATCACTATAGCTGAAAAATCAATACAGAATCACATTTAACATTATAAATGCACGCACCACTACAACACAGAAGTCTTAAGTTACATTTGAACACAACAGCCCTGCAGCCTCACTCTCTTTTGCAAAGTCCTAACTTGCAGAACAGTAACAACATTCACATTAATGAAAACTGTGGACGAAACAACAAACCAGACCAACAAAAAGTCCAACAACTAACTCCAGTGAACAGAATGCACATCACCCATAGTTCTCTTTGTAGCAACCAGGATTATTACAATATTTAAAATAAAAATGAAATATTTGCACTCACCAATGGGGATCTCACCCCACTTCACCTTCTGGTTTAAAAATAAAATCCATCTTTTCTTATCCAATTAATGTGTAAATGGCTGTGATGTACACTTTATCTGTGCATTTGATTTCCTTTGACCTTAACCTTCTAGCTGGCCTTGTTCTCATGGACCTTAGATATGATTGGTTAGAGCAACTGTCTGCTGGATTATAACACATCATAGCCTGCTACGTGGCTTCTGAACATTTCATTGAACCGGTCAACTCTATGGTTGAAAAATATTTGGACAAACTCCTCCTCAATGTAGAGAACTGCCAGCAGTTGGATCATGTGGACATCGTAAATAACAACCTCTATCTTTTGTATTTGAAACTATGTAACTATGTATTGCAGATGAAAGAGGTACATTTAATTTAGAACATAGTTGGCTCAAAAAACCTTCCTTATGACCCATCTGACCATCACCTGCTCTTGGCCCCTCTTTGCATTCTGGGTAGTGTAGTCACGCCACATTATATGAGATGTATCCTATGAAAAAAAATAGAGCATTCCCTCTCCGTTCATCAATAATGCACCTTATGATCTAGTGCGCCTTGTGGTCTGGAAAAAGAAAATAGTAAAAAATGATTGAAACAGTATGTCATTGAACAATCACATCTTTAAAATGAGTCAGATACGAGTTGGACTTGTCAAATACAAGAACAGTAGAGATGGGTCGTTTCAGGGAAATGATACTTTTTGTTTGTAGATCTGAAAGCTTTTGTGGGATCCAAAGTTTTAAAGGTTAAAAAGTCACTCCAGTATGGAAAAATCCTGCCTATGGTTTAACTATTAAGGTTCAGGAACTCTCAGTGGGTTTTGGAACTAAATCTTGCAACAGAAGTTGAGCTCCTGAGATTTCAGCAGGCTTAGCAAAGTTATCTTTTTACAGCTCAGTAAAGTTTTGCCTCCAGCCAAAGAACTGTTGTTTACTGATTTCGCATGGCTTCACTTTGTTTTATCAGCAGTCTTTTTTATAGCTATTTTTTTTCTTTATTTGATTCTACTTTTATGTTATCTCTCTCTCTGCATACCCTTGACAACATGAGTTTATAATTTGGTGCCTTGGGGAATACATTGCTAAAACTAAACGATGAACAAAAAGAAACAACAAAAAAAGAACATGATATTTAAACAAGAAACTTATCAGTCCAGTTCTACAGATTCTGGTTCATTCAAAGAAAATAGAGCACTAATGCAATGCCTGCACTTCAGCTGAGCGATGGATGTTATTAACATGATAACAGCAAATGACAAGGTGCCAGAGAAAATTTTCACTCTATAACTATCTACTCTTGAGGTGTCTCTCCTCGTTCTTGTAGCTTTCCTGATGAACACCCCCCACACCGTTTCGTCCTTCTCTCGACTTCCTTCTATCTCGCCAGCCGAGCCAGAGCCCCCCCGTCCGCTGAGTTGGACAGAATCTGACAGGTTCTAACGAGAACACATTCCACTGGAATAACTTTGACTCATTCTCCATTCACCCGCTCACACACTTTCCCTCACAGTGTCACATAAAATTAAGCATGGAAGTGCCCATTTGTGCCCTCGGATGGAGTATTAAACAATTAATGTCCAGCTCTGACCAATGTCAGTTTGCCTCTCAATTTGTGGACCCGAGTTCAGCGACACTCGGTGAACCGGTGCCCTGGGCGGGTTTGTGTGTCCACGGGAGCCTGAGGAAGGCAGAGCCAGTAGGAGTTCAAGGGAGACAGTGTGAGCTGCATAGTGTGCGCCTCCGAGTACTGTATGAAGGAGCAAGTGAACGAGTTACGCTGCGGACATCATTAAGAGAATCATGCTTCTGGCTCGTCAGTACACATTTGAATCAATGTGGCCTTGCTCTCGTGGAAGAAGAGTGATATGCCCTCAGCAGTTGTTCGTTTTGAGAAAGACATTTCAGCTTATTAATGAAACAGACTTAGCATGAGGTGAACAGTTTTAAAAGAAAAAAAGTGATTTAGTTTGATCTAAAAATAAAATGAGAACTTATAAAATCATGAGTGTTTTGGTCAAATTAAATTTTTGGGGTTTATAATTTCTTTTGAAAACTGAAATTCACAGGTTAATTTAGCTTTCTGGAGTATTTTCCAGAAACATAATTGTTGATTAAGTAGAAAAAGAGGTGATTGATGTATCAGAAACAAGTGTCAATATGATGCTACATTCACTCCGAGTTTGGTAACACGCTTTCAAGCGACCATTTTCAATTAAAAGTCTTTGTAAATGTGTGTTAATATGCATATCGGGCTTGTTTATACCTCAACCAAAAGTGACATCCATTGAAATTGCATTAAAAGTTGAACAAGTTGACCAAATAGGGAAAAAGTTTGCCGCATTCTTGAACACACGTCACATGCTCGATGTGTATGGAGCTTGAGAGGTCTTTTTGTTTGACTTTTTGATGTGCAAAGTAAAGCCTATAAAACACCAGACCAAAGTACAAATAGTCAGACCAGCATCAAGAGAAAACTTCAAAGTAAAAACCAATTTGATTTAGTATTTTAGAATGAAAACATAAGAACATTTCAAAAGCACCATCAGCAGATGATACGTATGATCCATCTAAAGATCAACCATATCCTGAATGATAGAAAAAAATAAAACAACTTTACATTCAAGTCACTGTACCAGCCCCCAGAAATGTATTTTTTTCCATCTTATTCATGATCTGATTTTGGAAAACGGCTGGATTCTCTCCACCACATCCAACTCATTCTTGCTGCATGTGAAGTCGCTCTATCACGTGTTGAAAATCCATTTGCTACTTTCTTGAAGTCCCACTCCAACCATATTTTTCTTCCTATTGTAAAATATTTTCAGTAGGATTATGACGTTTTTAGTTAAAATAAAAAAAATAAAAAACTCATTTTTTAAGACAAATTTTCTACACAGCATCAGTAGCTTATTATAAATACAATTCTGGGTTACCTTTCTGTCAGTGAGAGCTCTGTTTGTATGCTCATGTGCAAGCTAATAGCCTCAAGCTAACATTAACGGTGCAAAAATAACAATGAGCAATATTAGCTCAATCCAGATATACTCAAAAATTAAGTTTTAATGTGTAAATTATTTTACATAGATCGTCTACTATGAAAAAAAAATACATATTAAAAACACAAAAAAGATGATTTTTATTAGAGTGGATCTTCAAAGAGGCTGTGCAGACTGTTAAACTGAAACCCCCTTGCTAGCAAAGTTGAACATTTTCTTTTTTTCCTTTCTTTCTTTTTTTTTCCCAGAGATACTGGAACCTAATAAAATATTGAATATTGTTTGACATTAAGCTGGTCCGTGGCCTCAAAAAGGTTGGAGACCACTGACGCTGAGTATCACAGTCACAATAAAGCAGAGCTGTGAGTATCTTCCAGTCTGGGATTGTTTTGCCAGTCTGAGATTGGACACCAGCATAGAGTTAATGCCACTATGATCTAAGAGAAGCTGTACTCCATTCTCTAAAGTGCACCTTTGTGGAGAAAGATCAACACTGCATTGCTGACTGTCATGGACTTTTCTGTGCCGTTATGTGATTTAAAGTTCAATGACGAGTTCTAAAGGCTTGAAGAACGACAAAAACAAGCCTTCTGCGATAGCAGGAACTTTTAAATAATGGAAGATGATGCTGATAACATTACATGAAAGAGGCACGCCAGATAACAAACGCAACTTACAAGCAGCGGAGATTAGGATGACATTTGAGAGGGGGAATCTGCAGCTTCATCATTACGGGTTTGTGTTTTATCACTGCCATGCATGTCGTCGAAAATGTTCCCAAATAAAACTCACTTTTTTTTTGCTTTAACACAAAAAATACACTTCAAAGAGAAAATGATTCATAGGCTGATATCAACAACAGCTCTGAGACACTGTGAGAGGACAGAAACACACACAGATGCATCAAATTAGTCCTCAGAAAAAGAAATCACAACTTTATTTTTAATCATGCACATTTGTAATCAGGAGTTGAAAGAGCCAGGATGAGAAAGGAGATGAAAAAAACTAAAAAAAAAAACTAAAACAGAGAGGAGAAAAAAAATGGTTTGGACCAGATGATAAAACCGCAGAGGAGAGCCGAGCGAGGATCGACATAATTAGAAATACATGGGGATAGAAATGATGAGAGAAGCTGAGAGGGGAAAGCGGTGAGGAGAGATAAATCATTTAGGAAGTTAAGGCTTAGACCACTGGAAAAACCTGTGTTTTATTGTATTTTTAAGACAAAAAGACCAAGTAAAAAAATAGAGAGCAAAGAAAAGATTATATTCTTTTTGAAAATAAGGGGGAAAGAAAGTTAAGAATAAAGGAAATGGGCAATTTAAAGTGGGTGGATACAGAGAAGATCTTTTTAAAATAAAAAAAAGTAAACCTGGTGTACGCATCACTCATCTCAATGAGTACACACACATGCACACAAACAGTCAAAATATAGTACCACACCAAATTTGGAACATCTCATATCTGCCAGCCAGTCAGCATCCTCCTGTCTTAATCCAATCATTATCATCACCCCCTAATGGGACATATCTGAGAAGCGCACAAGACGGGTAATAGGTTTACCTGTGCAACAGTAAACGTGTTTACCAAATTACAAATTTAATTAAATTTTTTAATCAGGGACTGATTATATAACAAATATGATTTGTTGGTTGACTAGGAACGATGCAAGGTTACAGGAGGAGATTGGGAGGGCATACCGGATGGTTTGGTTTCACCAAAGCTTTCCTTTACTGCAAGAATGTTACAAATTCTTATAGTGTTTGTCTCCAAATGAACATCATCATGAAGTGGGAGCAGAAAATCCACACTCGGGGCACTTTTTGTCAACCCAGGCTGATATTTGTGTCAAGTCGCCTGGTGGGCATCACAGGATGAAAGCACACTAATCTCATTCTGCATCAACCAGACTCTCATAGTGACAGTATAACCAACATTCCTTTCTACATAAAGAATGGAAAAAAAAGTATTGATTAAAAAAAAAAAATGTTTCTAGAGTCCCACTGCATTTTTAATGCATAGCAATTCCGAATTGTGGAGGGTTAAGAAGATATCCCTCTAAAATGTTTACAGGTTAAATCATTTTAATTGTAAAAATAAAAAAAAATAAATAAATAAAAAAGAAGAAGAATCCAAGCAAGTGGAGTTGAACCTTGCCTTGACACTACAATTCAGCAAAACCCAAAACGGGTTAGTGGATTGAAAAGACAGACGGTGCAGCTGAACTTCAAGGACAAGCAAAACCTTCTATTCATTAGTGATGTACTTATGAGGTTTACATAATCCTCGAGATTTTTTTCAAGGAACCTCCTTACGACTCTTATAGCTGTAAGGAGAAGACGCTCCTGTCTTTGTGCCTATAGATCAGAGAAGTCCATTTAACTTAAAAAGAAAAAAAAAAAAGTTCTGATTTTTTTCTTTTGATTTTGTAGAACTCTTACTAAAGAAAAATGAACAAAAAGTGAATAACACAAGTACCTTAGGTATTCTCTGAATGTATAAAAGTAGTATTTTTTTTCTCTGAAAAGTGGTTTAAAGTCGCGATACAACTGAACATTGATTTTGCGAGATTTTTTTTTTTTTTTTGCCCAATAGTTAGTCAAAAACTAAGTACTGATGACATTAATCACAATAGAACATTTTTTAGCATATGGTGTTCACACTGGACAAGCAGGGAGGGGCTTCTTCTTCTTTTTCTTCTGTTTACTAACATGTCTGCCACCCAGTTGGAAGAGGCTTGGTATGAAATATTGAAGCGGTGCAAATCTCGTAAATTGTTCCAGATTTTTTTCTCTCACAGCTCTATTCCGATATATGTAATACTTGGTCTCATACCATTCTGGCCAAACACAAACCGCCATTATTCATTTTCCTCCATAATCAATTCATAAAGGGTTGGCACTTCCATGAGTTAAAGGGGACGCCATCCATATGTCACTACCAAAACCAAGTCCCTGATTGGTCAAAGTTCTACATGGTTCAACTTTTAACACCGCGACAGCACATTTTGCACAAAACAGTCATAAAAATGCATGCAAACGCCCAAAACACGTTATTATAAAGAGTTTTCATTGGAATTTGATGCTTGAACGATCATATCCAAGGGTGGTATGATTATAACTTAATAGTTTAAAAAGAAAGAAACCACCTGAACAGTCTTTTCCAACTGAACTAATTCACTCTGAACATGTTTGTCTTCCTTCCAGGTTAGTTTTTGTCTCAGTTAAAACAGTAGGTACAGTATATACTCTGTATGATCTTGTGGTCAGAATCTCTAAAAATCCTTGCATTTTAGTAATCTGTTTGCAGCCTCATTTTCCTCCCTTTGCTCTGATTTTATTAAAGCTTCTTTTTTTGCCGGACCTCATTCGACTCACTCCACTTTTACTTGTTTGTTTCTCATTTCA
Organism: Oryzias melastigma; assembly: GCF_002922805.2. Taxonomy (NCBI): domain Eukaryota; kingdom Metazoa; phylum Chordata; class Actinopteri; order Beloniformes; family Adrianichthyidae; genus Oryzias; species Oryzias melastigma. Next base: position 12,659,137 of record NC_050531.1, read on the forward strand.
TATAGCTTGAATATCCTTCTCTGACCTCCAGAAGACTCTCTTCCCTGTCTGTCAAATGTATGCATCTCTACCGCATGTTATGTGGGGCTGCATAATTCATACTGAATTGATCTGAGCAGACTGGACTTTACTTAAAGTAAAGCTGAACAATTCTGGAGGACAAGCCTTTGATAAAAAGAAAAAAATCCCTGGATTACTGAGTATGACTTTTAAAATGAACATGAAAAAAATGCATAATAGTAATGAAATGTTTTCAACTTATTTTTTCACAAAGGATCAAAATGCACAAATGTATAAAATGCACAAATGTGTAGAAAAAGAATTACGTGTTGTAATATTTCCAATGAAAATATTTTTTTTGTTAAATCATGTATGATAAAAACATGGCAACATAAAGGACTCCACAATGAAGGACATGCAGTAAGCAAAGAAAAAGAAAGTCCTGGCTAAAACATACCGTTATTCCCTCAGTAAGACTTTTAGCTGGACTACTTTCATCTCCTCTGTTTTGAAATCGATGACTAAACCTTTTTGGGTTCTTGCATTTTTTTTCTGTTTCATTGACCAAAATGCAAATGTGTTTTTGCTGGGAATCCTTCAGTTACGGCACCCTTTAATTTTTTTCCTTTCCCACATTGATTGCTCATTCCCCCCTCCCAAAAAATCTATCAATCTGGTTACATCTGCCTTATAAATGTCTTTTTTCAAAGTTATAATTTCATCAATGACATTTTAAGAAAATGTAAGTTTCGATAAATTTCCTATAAAACACTTGAATTTGAGAATTAGTTGTACACAGTTGTGTCCCATTTCCTGCTAACAGGGTTTTATTGCTAACACACACACAAAAAAAAAACTCTTGCAACTCAATTGAAACAAAGTTTCACTGGGTATATGAATGTGCGCGCGGATTAGAGTATCTGTCATCCGCTGTCAGATAGAATGATAAATGATGCACAAGCCAGACACATCCATGCAGGACCGCAGAAAACCCTGGAGATCACCAGAAAAGTGTCTTATAGTCCACCGTCAGAGACTCGTTTTCACACAGCAGCATCCACATAACAAGGTTGGGGACATGGCTTTAATTGCAACATATTTTGAAATAATTGGGCAGAGTTTTCAGATTTCTTGAGAAGAAACTACACTGTTGGGAAAAACTAACATTTACAGTTAGTAGAAAGTCCAATTTGTTTTTGCAGAAAAAGTTTTAGAAAAAGAAATACTAGGAAAGACACCTTATAACTACTGCAGGAATCCTTCAAAATTACTCAACAAAAACAATAAAAATAAGTAAAAGTGCAAAAAGCATGAATACAATCCTCCCAATTCAAAAGCGTTTAAACTGGTGAGTGAAAGGAAAAGAAATTTCCATGCACTTTTGCATGAGCATTGAATTATACACAAACACATCTCCACACCGCCGTGCCAACAACTAATGCAGCCTTAATGTATTCTGAACCCCCCGCAGTCATTACATCTCTGCGCTAAATCACTGGGTCAGTGATTCTGAACAGGACCGCGTCAACTGGGAGGGTAACCCCTCTACCCATCTCCCGGAGCTCGCAGCTATAGCCCCGCAGCCGCAGGTAACCAGACTCTGTGGCTGCCCACGGTCTAAAAGTCTCATCCGAACGCACGAGTTCAGGAAATATATATATAAAAAACAACTTACGGGTTGTTGGTAAAGCTCCACGCGCACCGCTGACATGGCAAAAAATCCAGAGCGCGGAGCACAACAGCGCTGGGTTCTGAGCAGGACGGCGGTGGCGCATCTTTGCGGCTGGCGAGCGGGAGCGCGGAGCGCGGAGCTGCGGGGCGAGCGCGCCGGTGAGGTCCGTCAGCCTCGCAAAGCAGTTGAGGACTGACAGAGAGGAGCCCGGTGCAAGTACTCTCACTCTCCCGCTCCCTCCCTCCCTCAATCCCTCTCTCCCTCTCTCCCTTCCTGCCTCCTCTGCCTCTCGATGATGTAAGGATTGCGCTGCCAAACAGGATAACCAGTGCTTCAAACGGAAAGCAGTTATCCCTACTGCGCTCCCTTATTTAACAACATGACAAAAGGAAAAACAGGAAAAAAAGAAGGAAATAGGAAAAGCGAGGTTCCACCTAAAAGGAACCAGAACAACAGAGATTTAAATGCACGACCCACTGAAAGCCACGCAACTATTGTTTTCCGCTGTCCAGCACTGATGCGCTGTCCATGGTGCTGAACTATTGTTTTCCGCTGTCTAGCATTGGTGCGCTGTCCATGGTGCTGAACTATTGTTTTACGCTGTCCAGCGCTGATGCACTGTCCATGGTGCTGAACTATTGTTTTACGCTGTCCAGCACTGATGCGCTGTCCGTGGTGCTGAACTTCTCCCACTGTTTGTGTCTCACTGTACGTCCATCGCTCTCGCAGCCAGACAGTGCCCCCCTTTTCCTCTACGAGGATGTGTGGTACTATACTCAACCTCTGCTCTTTTTTTCCACACCTTAAGCCCTGACACAGAATATACACTCAATGCCATGATTTCTCTGTGATGCTGCAGTCTGCTTTCTCAACTGGACTATTTTTTTAGTGTTATTTCAAACACAACATAAATACAAAAACAGATATAACCCAAGAACTCAACAACAGAACAAATAAGATAGGCAGAAGCTGTGGTTTATTGAGTCTACTCCTTTATATCCCATATACAATGATAAAAGAAATATATATATATATATATATTATCATAATTATCTAAATGAAGATTTATCAACCACCAGTATGTCATTATCAAATCTTAATAAATAAATACCCAGGGATGCATTACAATAATCATGACCACCTAACTATTATCCATTGAGATTTTTTTTTTTAAGTAAAAATGATTTATTTTTATTTATTTTGAATCTAACTAGTGTTTGGACATTGTTTTAGTTCTGAACATGGACAATTCTATAGTTTTATGCCAGTTACTGTAGTGCAGAATATTTTTAATATTGTTCTAAGTTTAATGTCCCCCTCAATCTGTATCCTCCTATACTACTCATTTCTCTACTGTAAATCAGAGTTGTCAAAAGGTATGGCTAGCAGGCGAAATCTTCCACTTTTTAAGTGCTTGGAAGATAAATAAAGGGTTGTCTGATTGAGGTTATATATATATATATATATATATTTAATTCAAAATAGGTTTTATAATTTATTGTCTGCATTTTAAAGCCCCACTGTTATCATATTTTGATCTATTTTAAAAGCGTTCTGAGTGGTCTTTTAATGATGCTTAAACAATTTTTAGTCAAAAAAAACTAAACAAAACTGTGTTGTGTGCGGGACTTGTGGCGGAAAGTAAGTCCGTCCCCCTTCCCCCCATCAATCTGTTTCTACTCTCTCCTACTAGCTTACAGCCCCTCAGTAACTCCAACCCGGCATTGTAGAGCTATCCAGATGTACAGTTTTAAGCCAGATTTCAGCTCAGACAAGAAAAACAAAGACGTACATGGATCTATCTGTGTACAAGAGGATAAATCAGAATGGAGCAGAACAGGAAACTTGTGGCCTGCTAATTCTATTTGTCATGTCACAAGTGTATACTTTTTCTAACAGGATTTTTTGCCTATTTATTCACAATGATTTCAATAAAGAAATGCAAGAATTGTAATTTTAAGACAAATAATCTTTTTATTTGTCCTTCAACATAAGAAAAAATGCCACAGGTACATGTTAAAAATCCCCAAAACGCAATTTTCATCAGACTGGGTCTTTAAATGTTTAAGCTTGATAATGTAACTGATTGATTGATAGGTTTATTGGTTTAGGTTGCAATTTGCATAATTTACAAGTCAAGTCTAATCGCAGTTTTTCTAATATTTTAGAAAGCTGCGATCATAGTGAAATTGATCTATTGTTTGTTACCATATCCTTATTGGCATTTTTATAAATCTGAATTAGCTAGGCTATTTTCATCAGGTCTGGAACAACACCACTAGAGAAGGATTTGTTGCAAATATAAGTAAATGGTTCGAGAATACTGTGAATGAATTCCTTAATAAGTACATGTCGATGTAAATTTTACATTTGATGTCACTTACAACAGGTATTTCTTCAGCCAATTTAGTACCAACATTTACAAAGAAATTGTTAAATTCATTCACAATTTTCTCAATAGTCACATTATCTTTTTTAATGCATCTTGGACAACCTTTTAGTCCTTTTACTGCCTGCCCAAACAAGCAGTAACGCACACACGAAAAATATATAGTATTCTTAAAAACATTTGTTGTGTGAATCACTCACTAACAATCTGTTGGATTTTGCTTTGAGTGAGTACAAACAATGTTACTAAAATTATGTTTTCAAATCAAGATTTTTTTTTCCTTGAGCAGGCAGGTAAAGGGTTAAACATTTACAGTTACAACAAGACTGCCGTAACGGTTAGCTTCACAGTATTCAAACAGAGGATGCATAGTTGCGGGGGCATCCCTCTTTTAATTAACTCAGAACAACTTATGACCTCTAAATCCTATCACACCAAAAATGTCAAGAAAAAAAAATCTCAGTTCTAAGGCTGTAATTAACATGCCCACCCATAGAAAAGTACACTGAAAACTGTAAGAAAGTCTCCTGCATGAAATCATCTAGCAATAGCAGCATCATGACTTAAAACATGCACAAAGAGAAAATACTCCACAGAACACACGTATCATTTATAGGGTACAAAAACTGAGTTATAGGCAAAAAAAAAAGACAAACGTACGACAAGTCTCATATGGAAATTGAACTTCTGATTGAAAATACAATAAAAACATGTAGATTTTGACACAGAATCTATCAACAAGGATTAACTTTGTGTTTAGAGACGACCCTAAGAGTATTTATAGAAGGCCTCCAGCAACAGTCTGTGTACATCACAAAACCTCTGGGGACAGATTTGGATTCAACGTGCAAACTCTGCAGTGGTTGAAAAGGATGCCTGAGGCCAAGTCGGCAAAACCAGGGTGCAAACGTGCTCCTTAGTGCTAACCATCTAGGTAGCACAGCTAATAACTACTGCTACCACTCAATGTATTGCTAAAACTAATCTTAGATTAGTCTGACAATGTATTTTTAATTAAATATTGAAACAAAATGCTGTTTACCATTCGGCGTATCCTGTAAGAGGTCCCCACAGCGAATCAGCTTTCACTGATCCACACACTTTGTTTGGCAGAGAGTTTTATACTGGATTCCCTTTCTGACACAACCCTGTGTTTTCCGAGCTGGGGACAGGCACAGGGAGACCCAGACTCACCCCTCCTTTAACAAAACCATCATCATACATTTCAAATGTTAGGTGGGAAACTGATTTTAATGTTTGTGTTCTAAATATTTGGTTCATGCAACCTTATTTTAACAATTATTTTGTATTTTATGTTCATATTACAAGTATTGAAATTAAATTGATTTATTTATTGATTGATTAAAAGCATAGATTGTGAAAAAATACAAGACAAAACACACATTTTTCAAACTCATTACAGAAATAATAAAATGCACTGATTAGAAAATAGCAAAACAAAGACATATTTATGTCACATTTGATTCATTAACTCATTGAATTCATTAGTTTTTATTAACTAAAGTTAAGTAGAGTTTGATTGATTGCTTGAAAAGGACTGGAAGAAACAAATGTATAAAATGACACTGAATACTGATACTATATTGGTGACGTTGCTATATTATTGTAAATTTGTTTTGGAATTGTTGTCTTAAAAATCTTCTTAGTGGGACATATTAAAGAAAAAGGAAACACAAGCACAACAAAACCCTGATTTGTCTCTTTTCTAGTTTTCTCTTTAATTCACACAGCTACTGTTTTGCCTCCAACATAGAAAGTTACTGCCAAACATGGTTAGAAACTACTCAGTCCTTAAAATTTTGGCAACAATGCACCAACATGTTTTGCTTCCTTCAATTTTCTTTAAAGCCTGCATCACTGAACAATGATTAAGTGTGTTTGATGACTAATAATCCCATGAATTACCACTTGAAGCAATTAGCCTTCATTACCACAACAGCCCTTTACCTTAATCCATTCTTTACACCGAAGTGACTGTCTCCTCTGGTATGAATCAAACTGCAGACGTTTCTATTCATGCACAGATATTAGAAATGACATTACATGTTTCAAAAAGCACAAAATAAACACAAAACGTTTTATTGTATTATGTTTCTTTTGTTGAGGATCCTATTCAAATGAAATACCAATAGTTTTTTTTTCTTTAAATGTGGTATTATAGAATAATTTTTGTAATATACATTTTTTGTTAGTTAAATGTATAATAAAATACAAGACTGAGACTTTTGCCAAATAAAAATGTTTACTAACTAATTACAGCAATCTATACTGAACATATTAAATAGAGAACATGTAAATAAATAATGCAATATTGCCATTGAATTAATAGGAAAACAATAACAAGTGCACAAAAAAAAAATAAATAAAAAAGCAAGTTCGTTAACACTGTAATGAAAAAGATTATAAACAAAAACAACCCGACAAAAAATCCTGCCATTGCATGTAAATGTGTGGTATCAATCTCAGTCTTGACCTGACTGTACATCTCGATTAACCTTTCAATTGTTGCCATTTTAATTGTTTTTTATTGAAATTTAATTTTATTTCTTATTCTTACAGCTCAGGTCTCCCTTGAAAAAGAGATCTAATCTTAATGAGATTTCCTGGTAAAATAAAGTTTACCGGTAAATAAAAAAATCTATTGATACTTCACCTTGGTATCGATACTCAGATAGATACACCCATCCCTATTATATACCTTTCGGGGTCTCAGGGTAGCTGGAGCCTGTCTCAGATGAAAATATTAACAATCCATCACACAACACATTGAAAATCAGACTAATAAAAAAGATCACTGACTAAAATAAACAATGTGGTGTGACCTGACAGAAGAGAAAAAACCTGACCTGACAAAGTTTTCATACCAACTGAGTTACTGTTGGACGATGGTGAGGTACACCCTGAACAGGTCGCCATCCTATTGTAGGGCCACACACTCAAACAAATACATAGGCACACAGGGCCAATTAGAGTCACCAATGAATCTATGAAGCATGTTATTGGACAGGGAGAAAACACAGGCATGCACGGGAGAACATAAACTCATGTTTCAGTGGGGATTCGAACTGGAATCTTGAGGCGAGAGCGTTGACCACTGCACCTTTGTGCAGCCAATAATAACAAAAGTATAACACAGAAATTTTATATACCATCACTTTCTCTTATAATAAATAAAAAAAAGTATTCCAAAAAAATATATATAAGTGTAATGCAGAGTTTCCTGTGGTCTCAAAGAGTCTGTTGAATCCTCCACTGGTCTAATTTCAAAAGTTTCTATTGTT
>NC_050531.1:12666599-12673516 GCF_002922805.2 Oryzias melastigma
AAAAGAAAAATGTGATAAGCATTGTGTTAAGCTGAGCATGCACAGTCCAAGGCAAAAATACAAAAATAAATCTATATACTGTAGATAGTGAGGAAATAAAAAATACCATGATGGCTTTTGATTAAAAAAGTCCTGCAAAATCTTCCAAATTAAACTATTTTTTTAGGTTCCCTTGATTCAAAACATGTGGAACCATGTTAAGAACATCCAGCCTCTTCAGAACACCAACAACTTGTCTGAAACGCATCAATAAAACGATAAATTTGAAATTTTACAGAGTTCACTGCAGCAGGATGCTTCACTGATAACTAATGATTTCAGCCTGGTGGAGCAAATGAAAAGTCACAGTATCATTGAAGTCAAAAGAAGTCATTTTCTGGGTGTCTAAGAAGCTGCCAGTCTGAACAAGAGTGGTGAACTTGTTGGTTTGGGAGGAAAAATGAGCACAGTTATCCTGCCACAGTCTGAAGTGTGATTTTCTACTGGTATACCAAAAGATTCTTTGCATCACTTTTTTCTTTGCTGGCTGTTTCTGTTGCTCTTCCCGTTTCCTCCCTCTGCTTCCTCTTGATTACTTTATCCACCCTCTTCATCGTGCCTTTCTTCCTGTGTGACAGTCTTCTTTCTCCGCAAGGACTGAAAATGGTCTCGTCAATGTGTCATGCATGATAATTTACAACCAGCTTATAAAAAAAAAAAAAAAAAAAAAAAGAAGAAACAGCTGCGATGACTGATGGTAGATTTTGAACAAAAAAAGTTGACGGAAGCAGTGATGAATCTTTCACGGACGGTTATTTTTTACAGAAAAGTGTTTATAAGATGGGAGAGATGGCTGCTTCACTGCTGCTATCTGCTAAAAGCTGCCTTCATCTCTCACAAATAGCATGAAAAAATGTCTGCCGTGCCTCCAAGTTACAAACGAATGTTTGAAACTTTTCTAAAAAGTTAAGAAATCCAATAGAGTAATCAAATATTATAATGTCATAAAAACAAAACCCAATATCCATCTTATTTTAGTGCAAAACCTTAAAACAAAAGACATTTTTATAAGTCTTTAATTAAAATGCAGAGGATATGAGGGTTGGACTAATGATGCAAATGTTCTTCTACCCCAGGGGTCTCTTACCTGCAGATCTAGAGACGCACTCTTTTACCCCTCCATAATGGCTCTCTGAATAAAGAAAGATACAAATTTTTAATTTAAAAAAGTAACTGTACAGTAAAAAAGTAAGTAGTACTATAAAGAAAAAGTAACTTTTTGACAGTTTTTCTGTGCTCCATAGAAAATCAGTTGGAGTCAGAAAGCACAGGCAGATATGAGGAGCACTGGATTATAAAACAAACTTTCTAATTTTGAACAAATTTGAAGTATTTGAATTACACTGTATGCTTTGAAAAATCACTTAATCAGCTTTAATTTAATTTTAATTATTTATATTTACAAATGTCTCACTAAGATGCTCCACAAGCTGTAAAATAAACTGTTGGCATTAAACTGTACTGTACTGGATTAAAGTGATCCGATGTAACATAGGGTCTTTTATTTTGAAAGGAAAAAAAAGTAATGTAAGGATGTAACAATTCTTCGTGAATTGGTAAAAAAATGGTTCAAACTCGTCAACATATTCATCAGTGCAGAAAATAAAAAAATCATGCCTAAGTTTAGAAAAATGAAGAGCAGATAACATGTTTCCATGCAGGCTCACTGTGAGTGAGTTTGTGCCTGTGTGTGTGCGTCACGAAGGGGATACATTTTCATCCACCGCGACAATAGTCATGGGTGACGACACAGTTTCGCGACTGATTCCTTTCTGACTCCTTCCCGGCCCAGGAGCCGTGCTCTTTTTTATTAACTCTCTCCCAAGAGTCTGGTGATATATGTATTATCCCGATGCATGTCTGACAACATGCCTCACGATATATCCCAAAACTGTACCACAACAATTTTTTTTTTTTTAAGAGTCTTAGAAAAATCTGATTAATACATCGTTCATTGTAATCTTGTCTGAGCCTGCTATGAAGCACAGCAGAGCTGTTCAAAGAAGCTCAGTGTGTTTTCCTGACAACTAAAGGCCAGTAAGACGTTGAAAGGTGCTCATGAATAATTATTTACATATTGCCTTGTCAGCATTTTAAATCGATACAAGTATCGCCAAACAAAATATCGCGATATATCGCTCAATTGATTTCTCCCTACACCTCTAGCTATTTGTGTGTCATATTTCTAAAGGTTGAATGAAGACTTACTGGGTTTTTGAAGGTTGCAAAGCCCTGTTCTAACCCCCGAGGAGCCAGAGGTTGAAGAACAAAACGTGATTGAGCTGAGGGTGGAATCCAAGAGTTTAGGATCGGGGGCTGGTGAAAAATTAGGAGAAAATAAAAGACGTTAAATGGGACAAACACAATCGTAACAGAGGATGGGATGACCAACTTTATTTAATGCATAAGATAAAGATTCTAGCTTAAAAACAATAAGATGGTGTTTGTAATGTTGACAAAAACCAAGGACAGATAACACAGATGATACACTGTCCTCTTATCATACATTGCATGACTTATCCACCTCTATGAGGCTTAAACCTTTATTTTTTCTGCAGTGGAATGACTAAATCTTTAAGAATCATTTTAAATCCCTCTATGTTTAAATCACAAGTGGTTCTGTTGTGTCCTCAAGCACAAAAGAGCAAACAAACCTTTTATGTCAGAAATGATGGAAAAAGGGCCTTATATTTAAATGGATGGACTCATGCTGTTCATGCTGTATAATTTACTACCAAAACTGTAAAAATAACATCATTAATCCATTTTCTCTGCCTGTTTTGTTCTTTTCACGGCCACCGCGCAAACAGCTGTCATCGATCAAAAGCTACAGCTTTGCCTGTCCATCACAGGGCCACTCTTACATGTCCCTCCCTGAAAGGACTTAATGGGGAAAAACTTGAAAAATACGGACAAGACATGTTTCTGTCAAACTTTCATGAAAGCGGCGAGTAAATGATGCATAATTTGACTCGTATTGTTTAAATTGAATTTGAGAGCCTTCAATGTAATTTCAGATGAACCATGTTTTGGGAAGTTAACAGAGACGCATTCTAAAAATGATGTTCTGAATATCTTTTTCATGTGTCTCAAAACAAAATCTATCCTGAGATATTCTCTTCATAATATTCAATCAAAAGCAGACTTTGCTATAGTGCACATTATCTTTTAGTAAAAGCTGTAAGTCTAGCTGGGGGGACCGACACTTTATTTTTTGCACAAATTATAGCTTTTATTTCTTTTTCCTTTTTACAGATGTTCTTTTCTTTACAAACAAACATTATCAGATACTTTTCAAGAAGAGGTATGAAGGTTGTTAGCACGGTATCCATGTCTACGTTGCTTTTCAAACAGATTTAAAATTATTAACAGTTTTAGAACACTTTGGTCACCTGTAATTCAGCAAACTACGGAGCCCTGGACATGACATTCGGAAAAAATAAAGAAAATGTTCTCTTAAATTACCAATTTTTGGCCATGATTGTGTTTTTTGTGATCACAAAATGGAAGTTTGTGTCCAAAATTGTGTGTTTCATGATTGCAAATCCTCATTTTAGAAGTCTTTTAAGGGCACTAATTAGGATTTTGTGTGTACCAGTATACAACATTGTGAACACTACTTAATATTTAGTATTTTGTGTGCATATAATGTCATATTGTGCACACATATTAGTATTTAGTGCACAGTAGTTAAAATTGTGTGCCCACAAATTAGTTATTAGTCTTTTGTGGGCACAAAATAGGATTTTGTGGAAACAAATTAGTATTTTGTGGCCACAAATTGTGGTAGGAATTGAAGATACTAAACCACCGAATACTCATTTGTAGCCACAAAATGCTAATAAGTGTTCAGAAAATGCAAATATGTGGTTACAAGATAAAAATCTGTGGCTGCAAAATGCAGACATGTGTCCACAAAATGCTCATTTGGGTCCACAAAATACGTATTTGTTGCCACAACTTATTAATTTGAGGGAACAATAATATTTTTTTATGTCATGTCCAGGGCTCCATAGCAAACACCATGAGCTAAAGAGCTGTGCAATGAAGTAATAAAAAAAATAACACAGTTAGTACTCTAAAAGATAAAACTTTAATTGATCCCATGTCAAGGACATTGATTTATTATATCTCTCAAAAACAATTCTACAGAATAACAGACAAAAACAAATAGTAAAAAGCACTAAAATATACAATATATAGTGTAGAAGATCAATACAAAAACAGTACAAAAATGAATTCTAAATTGGTAAACTTACTCATCCTCCTATATTACGTGGAAGTATGATGCACTTTAAATTCGGATTTATTGTGGAGATTAGGCTTAGTATATATGACATAATTTAGGATAAGACGGTCAAAAAGTTTTGTACTTTTTTGCATTTTTAGAAAACAATCCTTTTTTCCTAATGTATAACTGGCTTGAATGAAAAAATATATATAGTTATTGCTGAATTTGCAAATTGATAACTTCTCAAGCAAAGGATGCACAATGTTTTTTTTAAGCAGGGAAATAATCTGCCTGAACAAAATCGACATGACTTGAAACAGAAGCTGACAGAACAATATCAAAGAAGAAATGACAGAAGGCAACAAAGGGATACTTAAAATGAAAACAAAGAACAAAAAAGGTTAGAGGAAAGACGATAGACAGAGAGCATAAGATGGAATGAAGAGAAAGGCTGCGTCTTCAATTAATTATTATTGCTTTTTCTTCAAGGGCCTTGAAATAGAAGGGTAGCTTGATGCGTGTACTTTTTTTTTTCTTCCTTTTTCTTTTGATTCCAGAACGCACAAAGCCCAAAAATCTCTACGAGTTATCCCTTCTTTTTATCATCATATTGGACTGACAAAACCCATTTTTACTAAATAGAAGTCAAAAGAGTATGTGACACATTACTTTCTTGCATTATAATTAATAATAAAAGGTTTTTTAAATATGCTTTCTGAAAATTGAAGTTGTTTTTAAATCATTAATAGTGCATTTAAATATAAAACGTACACTTAAGTTGAAATTATCTAATGTTCCTTCATCCTCTGAAGCCAGTTTGAATGAAATTTGGACTTATGATTTCCTTTTTTATGCTAAAAACATTATAAAACTTAATTACTTCTTTTTTTTTAATCCAATAAAAGAAAATATTTTTTTCCTTTATTCCTTTTCATAATTATTTTTAAGGTATAATTCCAGGTTTAACTTTTCCGAGGGTCTATAGTGGAATAAATCACATGGTAGACGAATCTTCGCCCCATGTTTGACTCCCATAGGTCCTCGCCATGCACATATTGAGCCCGTGTTCCTGACAGGGTATCTGTACCTTCAGCTTGGGCTTCTTCAGGGAGTGGCTGCAGACAGACTGACATCACTTCGGCCATCCTCTGGTATTTTATCTCTTCAGCTCGAAAGGCTTTCTAGCTGCTTTGGGTTTATTTTTAGGGCTGTAATGCTGCTGAATGATACAGTACAGTTCGATAAATTTTGATGTTTTTGGCTGACTGAGCATGCAGAGTGTACTTCAGAGGTGGATATACCTCTGCTTTCCTTCCGCTGCTCCCACCTGAACTGAAAACATCAATAAATGCCAATGGACTGTTTCCAGTGAGACCTCGCTTGTCCAGACACAACACAAAGTTTGAGAAATGAGATGGTAAGTCATCGGTTACTCTTCCTTTCCTTTGCTTTTACAGTTTTTTGTTTTTTTTTCCACAAGTCTCACTTCAAATGATTAGTTTGCTTCAATAAATATACAAAAGGTACTCCTCAAAAAGTATTTTGTTCGTTATTTAAAGAAATATTGTGGAATATATCAAAAGAAATGTCATACTTGAATTTTAGCTTTGATATTTCGGATATCATTTGCTTGTGTTGTCAGCTCAAAATTCCCAGGTACATGACCTTTTCCACCTCAATCTAAATGGCAAAAGGTAAAAGGGCAAAACAATAAGCTTTTCAAATAATTAAAACATCTTAATGGCTTAGTCATCCACACTCAATTAGCCTCACTGAGAACCCATATGTTTATTTATCCCTGGAAATGTCAGGCTATTCAAAACCAGCAGACACACGAACAAAGGAAGGACTGACAGAAACTGATAGCTATTTATTACTAATATCATTATTATTTCCAAAACAAGGGGTGTTCTGGGAGTCAGACATGCAGAAATGTGTCATCAAGCTTGATAATAAAGCACTTAAATATGAAAAATAAGTAAAGTTAAGACAAAATAGAACGAATGTTTGCTATCTATAGCTTTTGTTCACTTTATTATGATCTGTCAAACGGCAACTTTGTTTGGGACTAAATACATGTTACAAACCCCTTATCAAAGTTGTTCAGTTTACTCACAGCACTTTGCCTCTTTCAATTTCTTTTTCCATTTTCCAGTCGGTGCAGACCTTAACAGTCCACAAATAAATATTTTGCTGTATCTCCCCAACCTGAGATATTCAATGACACTGATTGTCCTCTGTGAAACAGTAAATTATCTCAAAAAGGTTTGAAACTCAATTCAAAATTGAAAAATAAATCAAAACTGAGGATTTTCATTAATCATATCCTCTGGTACTTGGAAGAATTATTTTAGCCATTCTTGGAGACAAAATAGAAAAAAATATTACACAGATATTGTCAGGAACTGGTGGTGGAGGACCCAAACGCAGCAGACTAGGCAAGGTGGCAGAAAAGTAAAACATTTAATAAATAAACTGAAACATGACAAAAACCATGGGAGCAGATTAGCTGAAAAATAAAGAACTGAAAAGTGAAAGTATGAGAAGTGCTTTTTTAAAATAAATAAAGTTTCATTTAATATGATTCATAATCATGACAGTACCCCCCCTCCCCAAAAAAAGGGCAGATCCCAGATGCCCAAAACAC
>NC_050531.1:12673908-12674277 GCF_002922805.2 Oryzias melastigma
CCAATCATAAAGCTGTTTATACATTTTAACAGAGGTTTACTAGATTTCCTTTCAAAACAAAAGACTTCCTGTTTCACATACTATATTCATCTCAATGGATCACATCTAGGGGTANAGTTAGTGTAATGTCAGCAATGAAAAAAAAAAAAAACGTTTGTGGTGCTTCTTGTCCATAAATTCATAAATCTAACTTTCTAAAATTAAAACAGAGCTAATTAACTGTATTTTTTGAACTACAAGGCACACTTAAAACATAGGAATTTGTCAAAAATGTTTAGTTTTGGATAATCAAACCATGATGGAAGTTATTTTTCTTTTTAAAAAAACTTTACTTTACAGTAACTTTTTTTTAAACTAAAAGCTTTGTAT
>NC_050531.1:12674302-12682565 GCF_002922805.2 Oryzias melastigma
AAAAAAAAAAAAAAGGAATATTACTTCATAATTTTGGGTCCAGAATCTATTTTTAGAATAATTCAGGATCAAGATTTTTTAATGTATTTACTTTTTGCAATTGGTAGGTTTGTGTCTTCTCACCACTATGCAGCTGGGTCACTGTCATCATACTGGCTCGAGTTCAAAGTGACTGGCACTAGGAGTGGCCTTGCTGATGTGTGATGTGTGTGTGCAGGAGTGTGTTTGCAAAGGAACTGCACGCTGTGAGGCAACGGCTGTGATTTACACTACACACTAATTGAAGGTAAGTGTGCCTAAGTGCCTCTACTGTGGCTTGCTCCACTTAAGCTGCATGCAGCACAAATACTATCGACTTTCTTTGTGTTGTTTTTGTGCAAGTGTAGTGTAAATGTTTATTTAACTGACTGATGTGTATGCATTTCGTGTACATTGTGTCCAGTATGTGATATAATTACTCAGCACTAACTTTCTCTTTACTTTTCTAGAAAGTAAATGTATCAACGTAAATAAGAAGCTTTCATTTTAAAAGTGAATTTCTACAGTTATTTTTCGACTGAAATAGATATAATTTTTGTTTATTTGGAGATGTTTTAAAAGTTGTTTTCCCCTTTTTTGCTGTATTGAATAAGAATGCACATGCCTTGAATCGTATTGATGCCTGGGAAAAAATATACACATTTTTAAATCTTTATTTTACTTCAAAAATCTTTAGAAAACCTCCTATACCTGCAACCCCTGTCTTTATTTCAAGTCTTCTCATTTTGTTTCTGCTGTAAACTGTACTGCGAAGCAGAATCCTGCAACAATACCAAGCACAGTAAAATTGACTTATGTTAATTCACGACCTTCGTGTCAAACCTTGCGGGAATTATTTGCATACTCTCAAATTAAAACTCAGAAGTGGGGACTTCTGTGAAACTCTCCTTGCTGTTCTGGCTTTATAAATAACAATGCAATACAAATCACTATGCATGTTGTACAAATTCGTCTAAATTTATGCAGAATGTTTATCAGATGAGTAAAATCCCTTAGTCATCCCTGCCTTCCCCTGGCATCTGATGTCTTTGCTCCGGCATCAAAGGTGAGGAGGAATAACAAACAACATGACAGGCAGATGTGCAAGAGAAAAACATATCTGCCTTTGCTTTTATATTATTGCAAAAAATGAATAAAGTTTCATTCTTGCATTGAAATATTTTCACTCGATTATCAGTGTTTATAAAAGTCAAGGTTTGCCGCTGACTTATAAGAGTTCAGTCAATTAAAGCAGTTGCACTATCCAGCTAAATCTGAAATCTTCTTTTCAGCAGGTCAGACGAGCTTTATTTCTTTTGGCAGTCGAGAGCCAGACGCAATCTGCTCTTATACAAGATTTTTTTTTTTTTTTTTTAATGTCAAAGCATAATTGGTTTCTGAAACATTTCATGCCCTTAATTAACTAAACGAGCCTAAAGGAATCAGCAAGAGGAAGGAAAAGAACCGAGGATGGGAAGAGAAACGCTGAGCAGAGAGTAATGGGACAGATAGAGATCAGAACCTTATCTTTGCAGTTCAAAAGTCTGCTATTCATTTGTAGACCTCCTCTCACCCTTCACCCACACTGTCATTAGGTGTCTTTCTTTTAGCTTGAATTAACCTGTTTCCCATTCACAAGCAGAGTAAAAACATTCACGATACACTGTTCTTTGTGTTTATCGTAATTATCAGCAGCATTAATAGGATCATTTTATTATACCACAGATCAGTTATCAAACCTATTGCTCAAAGGTTAATAGTTCACCGGGGAGTGTGAAAAAAAAATCTGCAAGTGTTTATGACTAAAACTGTTTAACAAAGCCAGAACTGAGAATAAAAAAAATTCAAAACAATATATTTCTAAAGCTGTAGATGCTTCTGCTTTATGCATCTAAATTATTGGAAATGGCATGCATCATTTTCACTCCCATCTGCAGCCATGAGTAGATATAAACACTGTTATGTCTCATCATTTGCATTTCATAAATCACTAAATAGCTGATATAAATGCTGATATAAACCATAATATTTAGGAATTAAAATGAGAAAAAGTCAAAATTTTACATTTTCAGGCATTAAGAGCTTGAAAATGTGGACAAGGAAAATTCTCTGAACAAAAGGCTGCACACAGTAGTGTGATGTAGTGACAGCAAGAAGAGAATAATTCAAATCCCGGCTGAATCCTCTCTGTGTGGAGCTTGTGTTCTCCCAGTGCCTGGGTGGGTTTTCTCTAGGCATTCTGCCTTCCCAAAATCATGCTTCATGGGTTGATTAGTGACTATAAATTATCCCCTAGGCCTGAGTGTGGGTGTGAGGTCCTTTGATTGACTGATAAAATGTTCAGGGTGTACCTCATAGGGGTGTAGGGAAAAATCGATTTGGTTATATATCACGATGTTACATTTATAAATACAGATTCTGCTTATAATTGTATTAGAAATTTCTTCTGACCACTTCACCCCCAGGTTAGCCAAGTAAGGAAACTAATTTTACTAATTTGCATATTCCACCTTTTCAGGAAAGTTATTTTTATATCAGCATCTGGTTTTAGTTTCATTTATAATCAATAATATTATTTAACCTCTTGACATCCAAATTTATTTCCAGCTAGGAAAAAACTGTTTTTGGTCAATTAAGACAATTTAGAGCCGATTGGGTTTGATGCATAACTGTATTAATAGGCACTAAGAGGTTATTCTTTTTTCCCGACTTTACAATTGTTCTATTAATATATCTATGTAATTGGTTTTGGTGGCAATGGTTGATAACCACCTTTCTAGTAAAACCTCAGATTCGTTTTATGTTTTTGTACTCACATTTATCATTATATTACACGATAATTCTACTATAAACCTGAAACTGTTAAAAAAAAAAACTCAAATCTTATTTGTTAATTTTGTCTTCTCTGACTTCAAAAATTGATATCAAACAGTTTTTATGTCATAAAAGCAACACAAAGTGAAAACAGTCTTTAAAAAAGAGAAAAAAGGAGGTGAGGCTTCTATATACAGTGTTCAAAGGATGTGTCATATCACTTGTTATGCTGTTTTGAGGCAACAGTGTAAAAAATACTGACTTTCAAACTCAAATTCAGAGACTATAAGCTAAATACACACCGGGCATGTGATGCACATTCAAGAAAAATATTGTCAGTAGTTTTTTGTGCAAGAAACCAGCAATGTAGATGTTATAGTCTTAATGAACAACAACTGTTGCAGGAGATCCGCTCGGTTGTCAGAGTAGCTGATCAAACGCTTGTTTCAGTTGTGCATGTGATGAGAACTTGTCTCATGTGAGCAAATGTATTTAATCATTTCTGAGACAGATGTGCATTCACTTCCACACTCTGACCTTGCATCATTTGAGTGTTTACAGTCATAAAACTATCATTACAAAGTAAGTGCGAGACTCTGCACAACTCATCACAGTAGAACCCTTTTCTATCCAGTAGATTTTTTCATATGTGCTTCATTTTTTAGGAGGGATGTGCACATGGCAACCAAAAGATTCAATAGTGACAAAACCAGACTCCCTCTGCCAGGAGAAGAAAAGACAGAAGGTGGGAGAGAAAAAGATCTGTACAGTGTCTGTGAGATGATACGCGTCTTTCTAAAGACTACAAGGACACCGGCGTCACACTGTCAGGATCCGGATGAACAAGCTTCCTCGGTTTCATATCTCTGTGTCATAAAATGTGTTCTTCGAATAGATATTATACTGTCTTCATGTCACGTTGATATGTATCAGTTTTTTTTACAATACAATTAGCACATATGTACTGATAAAATCAATGCAATTGTTTACATTTTTAGGGAAAATTTTCTACCTCTACATCTAAGAATTGAAAGAAATTATGATTAATTTGTTGTTTTTTTACTCTTTTTTTTCCCCCCCAAAAGTGTTTTTGGCAAGAAAGAGATTTCGTGGAAGCAGCCATTTTGAAATGAGCAAGAAAAGTACTTTTACTGCCCCTAGTGAAATGATGATGAACTACAGGGCAGAAAACATAAACCAAAGTTATAAAGCATGAGTCGGCAAACTTTTTAACTCGTCAATCACAGATGGGTTTTAAAGTTTGACAAGAGGGCCAGACCAGAAGAAAATTGTTTGCATTTTTTTGGTTATTCACCTTGTAAAAGAAAGAAATAACATGTGATCTGGACAAAAAAATGCCTTCCTCTTGACTGAAAATGACTTTAAAACACCATATTTTGGAGTTATTTCAAAACTGTAGCTTTGTTCTCATTTTAGTGCCATTTTTAACAATGGGTTGATGTCTTTCAGGGAAAAACTCAAATTCAGGGAAATTCTACATTCATGTTCAGACAGTAGAAAAACTTCCTGCACATGTACAAAGGTGAATTTATTTGTGGTGCACCATCTATGGGGAAACACTTGAACTACGGGGAAAATAAAACAATATGGGTGATCAAAATCTTTTTTTTCAGTTAACCGGGCCACATTAAATAGTTTAATGGCCCCTCGGCTGTAGTTTGCCCACCCCTGTAATAAAGTTTTTAAGAAAAGTTTTGATCTTACTTATGAGATAAGGGACTCAGAAATCAAACATGATATAAATGATTATACGGGGCTAAATAAATGACAATAACAGTGATTTAATGATATAAATCATCTTGCCACATTTCCGTTTTGCTCTATTTTTGTGTCTTTAAAAACTTTAATTTTGACAAACTGGCAATTCCAGTTCTGACACGTTTCCTCTCACATGACTTTGCATTGTACAGTGACCTCGTTCAGTTCACTTAAGTATTTTGCAAAATTTTAATAAAGCAGGTTTCATCTGAGCTGCCACCTATTAAATCCTAATGACGGATCACATTACCCACATCTTTTATCATCTCAAGAGCCCAGGCGACCTCAAACTCCTCCAATCCCATCTCCTTGTAACTAATGAGTGTATCATAAAACGATCTTCTGCACATGCTCTGCTGACTGATGGAATGTTTTGGGAATCTGTTGCCAGGTCACTTTGGTTATTGGGCTTTTCGTAAATGATGGAACGCTTTGCTTCGTGCGCCGGGGCGGCTTGGTGGTGCGTGTCCAAGCAGGTGTGGCAGAGGCACTAAGACATGCCTAATCAAAATGGAATTAGTTGGTCATCAGAGCTGATTGAGGCCATCCTTTGGTCACACTTGTCTCTTACATGATAAAGCAAAGTAGAAGAAAATTCATAGTATTAGGTCTTTGACAGAATAATTAATAAGAGGAACTCTTACATCTGTGCAGTGAAATATTAATATGAACTGGTTGTAGTGTTTGTTTGGCGCTTTCTTTTCGTGGTTTATTCGTTGCAACGCAATATGAAATGCATTTTTATTTAAATGTCTCAAGTTTTTCCTTGCATGTTTGTTAATTCCAACACATTCACATCCACATTTTCGATTAGTTTGTGGCTTATCTTGCTGTAATTGGCATTAGCCTCAAAAGCCAGCTTCTTCCAAGCTGCAAATTCTATGGTTTTCCTCAAGTAGATGCATGTTTTTCAAGTTCAACCCCACACACATTCAGACTACATAGACTGATTCAACATTATCCAGGATTCGCTCATGCTTGATTTATTTTCCACCCTTAGCTGCTTTTTTCCCCGCTCATTTCTCATTCCCCTCATCTTTACAACTCACCAGCAAAGTCCAAAAACAGACTTATAACTTGGGTTTAAAGGAGCAAATCTAAAGCTTTCTGTTGCTTTTCTTCAGTTTGTCTTTTCTCTAAACTAATCTCAGAGTGAGGGAGCAAGTCTGGGTGTGCATGTGTGCACGCATGCACAATTTGTTGAGGGATTTTGCTTCTCAGCAGAGGCTGAATGACTGTGACGCCTCCTAATCCAAGGTGATTGGCTGGCTGATGGCTACCTCTAAATATGGACACCTACCCTTTTGCCCTTGTGCTGCGGCAGTCATCAAGTTTAAAATCCCTTATCTTGCTCTTGCTTCTTCTTGTAGCCTCCCCCAGCACGCACACAGACACCCACATATCGTCTTTGTCTCCTCTATATTGCTTTTAAAGTTTTGCGCACATTTCATATACAGGACTGACCTTCTAAAGACATTATTACTATAGTGACAAATTTCAATCAGTGGTAAATAAATAACATATTTTGCATTCAAAAAATAGACACCTTCATCTGAAAAAAAAAATAGATTTTTTATGACTTTTGTTAAAGGTGCGGGAAAAAAATGAAGGATATTTCCCTTCAATATTCAAAACTTTATTGCATGAACATTTTCCATCTTTAAATAAACTGTAATATGCAGTTTCTTGAACTTAAACCTTTTCAGAGACTGTTTTTTTATTATATTATATGTAATAATAGGTTCATTACTCAACTGCATAAAAAATGCAGATGGTGCCCAAATCTTTGCAATATTAAAGCAATATTTTTTCCAGAGTTAGCAATACGTTTCACATTTTCAAGTATTCATAGATTTGGTAGATAAGAAAGGCTATTTTTCACGTTTCAAAATTCCCATCTCCAGTAAAAAAAAGTTATTAATACATCTGACACCTTCATTATTTCAACCATGAACTCCAACTCACCTCACGCTATGGCTTTCAGTACAATCATCACCTGTCTCAGCTCCACAGCCACCTCATCCACGTAACCACTTCTATTACTAAAACAATAGGAATGTATTATTCATTTTCTGTCCAGATTTATTCATGTCAAGATTAATGACTCATTTTAGCACAAAATTTGAGGATAATGAGAATGTGGCAATGCAGGTCTGCAGGAATATTTGAGTCTTTTCAGTTTGTTAAATCAGAACACAAAATACAACAGGATATGTAAAAATTTAGCAACAATTTCGCAGTTATATTTTATTGTTTTTATCAACAATATAGCCACAGGTTGAGAATGAAGGAAACAGAATTGGAAGCTGATGAGGGATGTACACTTTATGTGCAAGTAAAACTGAGAAATGCAAAAATGTCCAATGCTTTTCTTCAATTGCAGTTCAAATAAAAAATTCTGAAGTGAACATCAATGTTATTAATACATATTTCTAAATCACTCCCAGTTTCTAAATCAATGAAAAACCAAAAAATAAAGGTTATTTGTGATCATGACACTGTTCTCATTTAATTTCAGGCAAGAAGACTCAAAACTAACCAATATGAATTTCATTAAATTTGTGTAGACCATTGACTGTGTAAGAGAACTGGACTGAGTGATTGTGACGTAACCCATAGAAAAAAATAACCAGCTTTCTGTTCTAATTAAATAAAGTCAATCCAAATAGCATTTTCTTGCGATACAGAAGTGGCTGGAACTAGAAATCCTAAGTAAGCAGTGATTGGACCGAGTCCGTGTCCACATTTCTATGACAACCACTCCCTCCAATCAGGATTAAGCATGTTGCTTGTTAGAGCAAAAATGTTTAAATAGTATAATTAGCAAGCACATGTTCAAAAAATTTATCAGAGCAACAATGATTGTTCTGACAATTATAATGACTTAATAAAATCTGTTTATTTCTCAAACAAAGATCTTGGAACCAGCAGATTCTTCCTGTTTTGAACGCCAGGGAGGAGGGTTCACTCTGTTCAGTTCTCTTTTACAGTCATTGGTGTGGATCTTAATGCCATCCTAGCCTTGTGTACATTAAAAGTGGGGTCATCTGGACCCCACAAGACAGCGCACTGATTTTTTTTTTTTTTTTTTCAAGGATTTTTAATCTTCACTGGTGTTCGTGGCTAACATGAAATCCTGTCCACCTTTGTCCATCTTTGTCATGGGATAGATCACCCATCAATATGAGTGTGGGGTCATCTGGACCCCATAAGAGAGCCCAAGGGTTTAAACAGAAGCAGATCTGTCATTATTTAACACCATCATGGCCTCAGAGTGGTGGGGTTGGAAATGGTTTAGCCCCTTTTATTTTGATTTTTTTTTTTCCTCTTATGTGGCTCTGGACGTCTGAGTGTATTCAATAGTAAATCTGTGTTTGAATGTTTGTTGGATTGCACGTTGAGTTTATGTCTGTCTGCATGGGTGTGTCTTTTTCTTTGTGAGGGAGTGATTCATCAAATATCAAATATGGATGATGTGTGCTTCTGGAAGACCCGATACATCTTTGAACCGGCAACCCTCACCTGCAAAAAAGCTTTTGCTTTTCAGGGAGGTTGAAGGTGCCAGTGGGAATAGTGGTGGGGGGGCTCATCCTGAGGTCTAAGAGGCTGTTCCGGTGTTGCCTTCTCCTGCCTTCTGTGTGCATGCTGTGGT
>NC_050531.1:12682573-12693796 GCF_002922805.2 Oryzias melastigma
CATAACTCATCCTTACAACCTGGAAAAAGGCGGGGTTAATGTTTTGTTGTCACTATATTTTTATTGGTCGTTTAGAAATGTAAAAGCGCCACAATTGTGACTTTTAGGAGAACCTCACAGAAAACAGCTTCATTTGGCTGCTGTTGGTCTTTGCTTTGATAACCTAAACTGTGTGATTTCCCCCTGGGGAGTAGTGGTCTCATTCCAGGGGTAGGCTGCTGTGGTGGTCTGTCTTTCTTGCATTTTATGGGTTTCCCCCTCACTGCTTTGCTTCAGACCTCTGCTGAGTCATTAATGCAAGCGACGTTTAGGTTTTGCATGTATGAATGTATAAGTTATGTGATTGGGGGGATTTGTTTCCAACATCCCTTTAGGGAACGTAATTGTTCTCCCTCCTACTATTTTTTGCTATCAGTGGGCAGAGTGTGTGGGTCTGATGCTGTGCCATGCCCTCAGTGTTGCCACAGGCGTTCTTGCAATCCACAGGGACACCCCCAATCTTAGTGACGTTCTATTCTCCAGCAGCTTTTGGGTGCACTTGGTCCGTCGTGCACTTTGTGTGTCTTGGATGCTGGGAGGCATGGAGATATGATCCTGTATATGAGTGAAGATCTTGTATTGAACTAACGCAGCACATTCTTCCTTCAGAAGTGGCTGCAGTCAAAAGTTGGAGTTGATTTTGTGTGTGAGGTCAACATATTTACCTTGGTTTAAGTCAGGGGTGTCAAAATCCTGCTGGTTTTCCAGAAATCCTGCCTTATCTGCTCCCGATTACCCGGATCAGGTGTGATTGGCCAATGAGAAGCTTCAATGGTAGGTTGGTTGGAAAACATGTGGGACACTGGCCCTTGAGGCCTGGATATGGGGACCCCTGGTTTAGGTTGTTTGGCTGCTTAGGTCTGATGATTGACTGTATATACAAACTGGATTGAGTGAGCTCTCCCCCTGGCATTCCAAACAGGAAGTACCCACTAGCTCCAAGAAGTCAAAATATCCCATAGACTTCTTGCAAGTGCTAATTGTTTTCATGATTATTTTTCTTTATTTTCAGCCCTAATAAAAGTATTTATGTTTCACGTTTGGGAGTGGGGTCCTCTGGACCCTCAAGAACTTTTTTTTTTCAATGATTTTCGATCTTCACTGGTGTCCAATGACAGACATGAAGTCTTGTCCATCTATATCTATCTTTGTCATAGGAAGGATAACACGTCAATGTAAGGGCGGGTCATCTGGACCCCAAAGATAGCGCGAGGGTTAAAACATTTGATTGAGAAATTTTGTTTAGCCTGCTTACAAGTGGTGTGATCTTCCAACAAACTTCCTCTTGATCGGTGACAGCGGTTGCCATAGAAACAATGACTTAAACCAATTTGGACCAATCATTGCTTACTGGTGTCAGCTGGCTCCAACATGTCTGTATTGCAAAAATTAAAATGGTAACTGAACTGGCTTCACTTTGTTTGGAGCCAGAATGAAGACTTCTTCTATGGGTGATGTCACATTCATATTCGGTCTGATGTCGGTTTGGGGATTCCACTAAACATTACAATTGACCTTGCACACATTTATGTAAAAAGTGCAAAATGTTTTCTTTTACACCATATTATTCACTTCACACACACACTTACCTTGTCTTTTGTCTTCCATCATTGTGCCACTCTAGTGAAATTAGTCTGAACTCTTCGTCATTGGGAGCTGGTGATGGTCACAGTCATTACAGTATTCATTACTATATGTAGACAAACAAAGGAAAACATACTAACCTCAATGATTTCTGGGAGGACTCTGAGTTACAAAAATTCAATGAAAAAGAGAGTAAGATGCTTCAAAAGCAAATACTTGATCTTTTTGAACCTCTCACTTCAATCGTAATAGATTTAGGTAAAGGCTTCAGGAGAATCAAGCATTTCACTGGAATGTGTATTTTGTTTTTATGCTAGTTTCCATTTAGGTTACTGACTTCTCATTTAAGGATCCATTGTTCGGTTAGACATAGAAGAGGTGGTAACTACGCAGGCGCCTGCAGATGTGACTTAAAGGCAATTCCATGGGATGCTTTTCATAGCAACTGGGCTAAACAGGTGAGTTGATACTCCATCATTATCCCCATGAGAACAACTGTGTGCGGAAATCAGCTCCTTTATGCTGAAATGTAATTATGACAGGGAATCTTCATGGGATAAAGTTAACTAAACTGCAATAGTTATGTTTACCAGCCAACATGTATAAAATAATTGCTTAAATGTCACATCTCGGCCTCACGCTGTTCTAATTGCACAAACTACCCTAAAAATAGTTCTTCAGCATTATTAGCTAAACTTAGCTAAAATAATTGCAGCATTTATTGTCTTGTACAGACAGTTTTGAGTCCTGAATGTTAAAATTTAATGATAGAACTCCTGAACATGAAGTTTCCTGATTGTGGTTTGCAAAGACTGAAAACCGCTGACTTGGGTTCAGCGCCGGGGAGAAATGCAGACAAACAAACGGTGTTATATCGGGTCGGATGGCCCGGTTTCTTTTTGAACGAGCTTGTTCCAGAAATAGCTCCATTAGCAAAAACAATTTCAGGTTTTACAGCTGACTGAAACACTATCAGAAGGAGGCGCGCGTTTCAGGCAAAGTGAGATGGAGACAGGAGCACCTAAGGCAGATGTGCAGAATAATTCAGAAAAAGATAAAACGCACAGGCCGACAAAAACTCGCAAATACAAGCAGGTTGACTGCTCTGTTATCTTTCTCCTAAATAACTTGATCTGGTGCCAGATTTTAAAAGCAGCTTTTGCCCACAAAAGAAAAAGCCCACTCGTCTACTATAAAAGTATTTTGATGGGAAAGACAAATCCTCCATGTCCTCAGTATTTTCTTCCCTTTCATAATACATAAAAATAAAGCTGGATAAGAATGAAATTAAAGAAAAAACATGGAAAACAGCCAACAGTACGGAAAATTTGGGGGAAAAACTGACAAATTGGAAGTATAGAAAATAAGAAAAAGGACAGCAGATGAGGCTCAAGAAAATACATGTATTGTCAAAATATCTTATTTTTCTGCTGTTTTGGGAGAATGTGTCATTTTGGCTCATATTTATCCTGAGCTTAAAAGAAAATTTTATTTATTTACTGGCAAAGGATTTTCAGAAGCTTCAGGAAGTCAGCATTTGAAAATATGTTTCTTTCAATAGTTTTGTCAGAAATGCATTCCATTATTCTTGTCTGTATAGATAGATCATGAAGAGATTTAAACTGCAACAAGCTCCATAGTAGTTCTGCTTCAAATGACTACACAGGGGTTACACACTCACCATATCCTCAGCTTTGAACCGGCACTAAACAATTTCTCCAAGGAAAATAGTTCTTTTTTGGTGTTTTTAACATGTTCTTGTGACTTTTTCTGATGATGGATGACATATTCACCACTTTAGCTCCAGTGTTTACATCCTTTTAACAGCTGTCACAATTAGTTCAATTTCTGAAGCAGAAAAATAGCCTTTCACTGATATGTAATACGGTGAACACAACCACAAATCCCACAATGTCACAGGGCAGAGACCTAAATGCAAGTTTTTTTTAGCAAATTCGGCAGATGCCCGCATGGCGGCATTTGTAATTGGGAGGCAGGAGTTGGATTATTACATGACACATGGTGGCCATGGAGGTTTTAAGACGCATAACAGCCACCTGACTGCTGCCGCCAACATTCATGACCACACCAGCGATTTTTAAAAAAAAATCAGGCGGAGGTAGAAATCTTGAAGATTCTACTGGTGCCTTCCGATCGCATGGTGGGAGTTGTAATTATGACCATTTACAGTAGTGAAGTGCTAATCATTTAATATAAATCAGCTGATTCTGATTAAGAAAAAAAGCAGTTTGCGTCTTTGCAAGTGTTGCATACCTGTGATAATATCAAAAGCTAATTTACTCCACATCAGAATCAGCTGATTCACAGTCAGAGCTACAATGTATCATAGAATGTGAGTGGTTTATTTGCCACGGGCAACATCTCCAGCATTAATGGGTTAAGAAAGTTAGGCTCAAAATTGCATTTCAGAGTATTTTTTAATTGCAATTATTGTGAATCAGGAGCAGACGACATATGTCATTTGAAAATGAACTTATCTGTGATGTAGGAAATACACTCTCCCCTCTCCACAACTATTTGGGATGCTTTCAAACAGCTGAAAAGAGGATCAGAGAGCGTCTTTAAAGGGTAACAAGGAAACCTGTTTCATGTTTTTTTTTTTTTATTGTCCTTAAAGCATCTCTTTTCTTACCTTAGAATTCCAAAGAAATTCACTTTTTCATGGTTTTAAAATTCTAGAAAAGTGAAAGGATTTTGTGGGTTTTATGCACCATTACCAGAACCTTACAGGATAAAGTCAGCTACTGTTTCTTGCTATAACCATCACAGATAAAAAGACTTTATGTCTGCAAAAGGAAATATATATCTGGATATGCGTGGGTACTTGAGTGAGTGAGTGAGGGGGGGGTAGGGGGGTATTCTTAAATGCTTTTCACAGCTTTTATTTCATTAAGTCTCTCTAAAGAAAGAATTTCTTTTTATTTCGTTTAACCGCCATGACTATACCTCTTCATTGCACATTTGTTTAATCAAAGGCATACACTTACCGAACACATTAGTCACACCTGTTCAAATTAATTCTGCACCTACTTTAATGCTGGAGATGAACTTCACCACACAAACTTGGCCGTGTCTGCAAGCCTTAATGCACTGAGCTGCCGCCATTTGATTGGCTGAGGAGATGGCTGCATCAAATTGAGTAGGTGTAACTAATGTTCTGACCAGGGGCTCCAAGAAGTGTTATCAGCTGATGAATACAGCTGCAGGAGATTTATCACCATATTTTCCTCCTTTTATAGAGTATTAAAGCTAAAACAAAGTGAAAAACTGCTTTTTCTTGAATGACTTTTAATGACCATCTTTAATCACACTCCTGATTTATAAACATCTCTTAAAAAAAGATAAAACTGCTATTTGAACCTATGTAAAATAACATTTTCTGTTCTAATCCCTGTTGTTTGTCTGTAAGTCTGTAAGGGAATCCAGTATTGGCACAGAACTCTTTCAATATGTACACTGCAAAATAATAATAATAAATTAAAAAACATCACACACTCTTCTTCTCTCTTCCTCTTTTTCTTCTGGTCAAAAAAAAAGGATACAAACAAGCACTATAAATAAAGTTTAGCCTCAAATACAAAAGGGGTTTATACAAATGTACTCCCTGTATGTCCGAAAATTCATAGCCCTTATTGTGAAATCAAACAGGCCTTCAGCTCTTATCTGTTTGCTCAGCTGTTGGACAGGACAAGTGAAAAAATAAATAAATAAATAGTATTACAGAGAATTTTTGTTTTAGGGGAAAAAACTCAAGTGACTGAAGCTACGTTAACTCTGCGTTCAAGCAGCCACTTCCAATGAAAAGTATATTTGCATATTTAAAATTCTTGTGTTCACACGACGTGTCGCTACACACATTTTTAAGACAAAACATGCGTACATCGTCGCCTACTCACATTGAAAGATAAGCCAGATCAAACTTTGACCAATCAGGGACTGAGTTATTGATGTATGTATGCTGTCCCTTTTTCATACGGAAGTGGCAACCGTTTAAAAAATTGATCATGCAGGAGGAATTAATCATTGCAATTTGTGCCCGGCTAAAATTATATGACATCAAGTTTTTCATATTTCAGAATAAAAAAATGCACAAAGCAAGATTTGTGAGATTTGCACTGCTTCGACATTTCGCACTAACCAGTAGCAGCAAAGAATGTTGTTTCAGTCTGCACACTGTAAAAACAGGTTAAAAATGCATGAATAGGTTTGAAAAAAAAATTCATTTAATTTTAAAATTTGACAAATTTTCTTTAAATAAGCAAAAAATAATAAGATCTCCGAATTGAGTAAAAATAGTCTTACAAAGATTTCTTATTTTCTTATTAACAAAAATGTGGTCACTGAGACATGTTGCATTAAACTATGATTATTTCGGTATTGATATGCTTGATAAGATTTTTTTTCTTGCATAACAGAATATAAGACTGAGAATTCTAAAGATGCAACACATTTGGAGGAATAGAACCTAATGTATGACTAATTTATAAAGTAGATTCTGCTGAAATCTGAGGTTTTCCATTCAATTAAACATTAAAAAAATACCTGTGAGCTTTCTGTGCAATCTAAGCTCCACTCTTTCCCCATGGCTCCACCGTGATGCAGGAAAATATAATAACTAATCTTTAAGCTTTATAAATAAAGACGAAGAATTTAAATTACATTCTGGATTTGTAATCTATCAAGAGTGACTACGTTTGCAAAAAACTGAAATATCTAGGACATATTCTTAAAAACTCTGCTGCTATTTTAATCAGCTGGAGGCTTCTTCTAAAATTTGTTAGACTGCCTTATTTATGAGTTTTTTTTTTTTTTTTTTTAAGTACCGTCTCGAAATTCAAGCATGAGAAAATCTATCTGCAGTTTTTCTGCTCACTATTTTTACTTCGGGAAATTAAGTGGGTGGAAGAAGCAGTCACTCAAACTTGATCAACTTTATATGTAATTTGAAAAGCACAAACCTATGAGAGACGCCTCAAAGATCCTCACAGTGGAGTCTCCAGAACAGACTGATGTATACCTGCTGATTTACCCAGCTCTCTTAAATCACCCAACAGTGTGATATTGCTGCCATAGAAAGTGTAATATAGCGTTGCCCATCTCCCATGCAGCACCTCCCTAATCCCTGAAGGTGAAAATCTCATCCTGAATATAAGGATGCAACAACATGTGATGATTAAAATGGATGATACTGTAGCGGCGAGACAATATAAGACTTACAGACCCAGAGAAAGCAGGAAATAGCCAGAAATCTATTCTAACTGCCTTATCTGAGACAATTTCACTCAACAGCTGGGCTATTTTTCAACACTGTATTTATATTTGCATTTACACCAGATGGTAAATGGAGACAGTTGGCCTGTCTGACTGCTTATGTCCAAATTACGACTCAATTACCTGAAGGAAAATAACAGCATGTCCAGGAAATCATTATAAAAGCTGTGTACGTTTTGGTAAGTGACTTAACTTCGATTATTATTGCAGGCATCATAGATTTAACAGTGTTGGAAATGCAAAACTTTTCTGAGATATTTCTGTTCCAAAGCTGTTAGTTTTCCTGATAATTTGTATCTTGTTTTCTACACTTTTGTAATATCTTCCTCACATCTTCTATATCTAATATTTTTTTTCATCATTTTTGGGGATATAAAGAGCAAAAAACAACCTTCTCTTGATATAATTTGCTTTTCGGTGCTCTCACAGAAAAAAGCAAACCACTTTTATACAGTTATAAAGGTGGTTGTCCCTACAGAGTTTTTATAATAATGGCTAATAAAATTCACAAACTGCACATTTAAACTGATATTAAAAACACTCCGGAGCTCACAAGCTTTTCTTTTATGGGAGTTTGGTTTTGTAAAATGACCAAAGATTTCAAAATGTGTGTTATTTTAATGTCTACTACAATCAGGTCAAAGAAAAACGTAATAAAAGAAAAACTGTATACCACAACAAATATGATTATTGAATAGATTATCCCTGTCAGGAGTAAACATATTTTAACACTTTTAAACACGAAAATTGTATACAAAACACATGTGCACACACATATATATATACATGAATACATACATATATATATATATACATTTTGATGAATATGTAAGATTAAAACACGATAAAACATTTCTGTCACTGTCCCTTCAAAAGCTCGTTGGATAGGACCCGTGTATTGGTAGTTGTCATGTCAACAGCTCTGTAGTGGATGCTGTGCTGACAACATGCACTGACCTCTGACCACTCAAGAAAAAATAAGGTGCATCAGCAGCTACAACCAAGGTTAGGAGCCTGGCGCTGAAAGCTCACACCTTTCTGACGTTAAGAAAAACTCCTTATCTACTAGCAGATGGTATTGTTCAGTTGAGATGAGCATGCGTGTGCAGCGACTGGCCATAATCAAGTGAAGAACTTCCCTGCAAGAATGATGATTACACTGCAAAAAAGGCCTCCTAGAAATAAATCAGACATTCTTAAAATTTTAAGTTTTCTTTAAATAGCAATTTGATTTCACAACATATGATTCAATTAAAAACAAATTTAATTCTATATATATATATATATTGTGTGTCATTTTTCTATAGAAAAAGTGTCTTTGACTTAACATGCTAAAGCAAATCCCATCATTTTTCAAGCTTAATGAAGGCAGCGACTTCCCTCGTGTCTTCACATAATTTGACATTTAAGCCCTGCAGTTTAAGCAGCTAAATTAAGTGTCTTGATGACCCTCTGCTTAAGCAGCTTGATGAACACCGTTCCACTTCACTTCAGTATTAAAATAACAAAAACATAAAGCTAATTCATTCATGCTTCATGTCTGATAATAGCTGCACAGAGAGCTAACGAAGTAAACAGCAGATTCTCTTTCTTGACGACATAATATAGAGATGACTTTTCCACGCTTTGTTAAATTGTAGCCATGATTTATCACACCGTCTCATCTCCATGGCTTTCTATTTCAAGCCCACAATTTATTTTCTTCCATCACTGCCTCTAGAGAGATTTCTAGTAGAATAGCTAAAAAACTGTTTGACTTGTGACAAGAAAATCCCATAAATGATTCACTGTTTAAGTAATCATCTGTTTGATCAGGTATTCCACACTGGACCAAAGCATTTAAATCTTTTTTTCAGATGTAAGGAAAGTGAGGCTCTCATTAATCTGCCCTACAGATAAAAACACTGACAGAATAACGAGCGAGTGTCTGTTGACTCTGGGCTACATTTTCAAACACAATTTATGCCATTTGTTGTATCCATCATCCATTAGCTTTTAGTTTAGATCCTTTTTTTATCCACAAAAGAAGCCATGCAGAATGGCACGAGTTTTCCTCTTTTAAAGGCAATTTCTGTGAAAACTTGATAGAAATAAACTGACTCATCAATGCTCACTTGGTTTTAGAAACAAATCTCATCATTTCCTTTTAGTTTCTGCACACTTGCACTCGCCTGGAAAAGGCTGAAATTTTGACTGATTTTTTTTTTTTCCAATCATGAATTGGCTGAAAATAATGTCAGAAGAAAGATTGCATGGATAGAATCTTCAAATGTCCTGAGCTGTAATATAAGTCAAGAAAGAGATGGTACTAGTTAAAAAATACCTTTAGTCATTATATTTATCAGCCTAAAACCTTTGAATGCAGACCGTGAGTTGAGAGGAGCAGACAGTTATGTTCTGTTGTTATAGTCTAAGTTAAAAGAGGCTGGTGATCTTGTGATCCCATCTATTAAGCTTTTTCTGAATTTAGACTTTATTCTGCAAGTGTTTGGAGCAGTACGAATTTTGTTCTGCAGATAAATGTGCTGGAGAAAAGATGTTCCTTAAGATACAACGGAACATTGTGTTATTTTGATTTCTTTACACCTGTGCAGCTTTTGCAGTTTACCTCCAATTTAACATTAGCAGTGCAACAAAAATGAAAACCAATATTGAATCTGTCCAGCCACACAGTTTTGAGCCAGATGTCAGCTCGAACGAGGAAAACAAAGATGCACATGGATCTATTTGTCTGTAAGTGGATGCGTCAGAATGGAGCGGCAAAGGAAGCTTGTGGCTTCTTTCCACTGACTATGAAATTGCGCATATAAGACTTGCAATTACATATGTGCCAAAAAAGAAACACAATTTCCACATAGTTTGACGCTCCATGGCCTGACTAAGGCACCAACGTCTCCTTTGATAGATGATGAGCGCTAGTGCAGTGGGAGAAATTAGAATTTATCAGTTGTAAATCAAAGTATTGTTAAATTTGTTACCGTTTTTGAATGATTTATCGTTGTTTGTGTTTATTCGCAAAATTATGATTTAATGAAAACAGTGTTATTGCAAAATGTTTTTTTTGACATTCCTGGAATATCAATAAAATTTTGTGCAAATGTGTAATGGACAAATATGATATTTTTAATGTCTTTAGTTTGTCTATGCAAGTATCTGTATAAAGAAATAGTGCAATTTTAAGCTTAATTTCATTGTACATGTCCCCCATCATCATAAAAATACTGATTAAAAAAAGAAAAAAACACCAAAAATACAATAATTTTGTCAAGCATGAATGCAAGTTTAAGATCTTACATCAAATTTTATATTGTGTTCTATTCGACTCAACTACTGCCTAGAAATATCTTTGAAATGCCATGCCTTTTAATCTTGTATTGTACATTCATCACAATTTTTTTTGATTACAAATTTAAACCACAACAAAATCTTTTTTTATTATTATTATTTAACTGTCTTGGCACACAGAACATTTTTTGTTAATTGCCTTCACAAAGAATAAGTCCTGTGTTTGGGTTGTCAAGAGGTCGTCAAAGAGTTGGAAGGATAATTATCGGTCAATTTATGTCTTTTATTAACTTTCCACTTCAGCGTGGGTTTTTTTTTTTTCTTTTTTTCACGGGCATTCTAATAAAAGTTTTTTTTTTTCTTTTTGGGGGCGGTACTGAATGAACTCCACTGGTGTCATTACTAAAGCCCTTGTTCTGCTTCTCCCATGTGATTGTGCTCAGCAGAAGCCTTTTCAATATTAACTGCCTGCTGGACAATGAAAAGCTCAGAGATGTATGATTCACTACATGGCTCAAATGAAAGTTATTCTTTGCTCTCATAAAGCACTTCATATGTGCTCTCAGATCAAATGCTATCATCGCGTACCATCTTTTCATTTAATTAGTGCGGCGCTAATTCGCAACAACACACCGGATGGAAAGTAGATTAAGAAATGGGTAATGCCAGCATAAGTGTGAATATAGAGATTAGGGAGAAAGCTAAATATGTATATGCTTGTGTACATGTGTGTTTATGGTGTTGGTTTGTCCAGCACTGTTATGTCTGTGTTAGTACAGACGAAAAACATTATTCACAAGTCAATATCTAATTTTCCTGTTTTGTCAGGTAGAACAAATAAGAGAAAACACTCTTCCAGCCGGCCTCACAATCTACCCGTGCCTGTTTTTCTTCTTTTATTTATTTGTCTTCTTTGAAGCCCATCGCTATTTTAGGGGTTTTATACATAATTTTTATAGAATGCCTCCCTTTTTTTCTAAAATAAAGCTATGTTGTCGCAGTTTTAAGAGGTCCATGACGCTC
>NC_050531.1:12693809-12708660 GCF_002922805.2 Oryzias melastigma
AGTCTGTTTTTTTTTTATAAAAGCTGGAAACAAAGTTGGGAGTTATTGTAAATATGCTAACGCGGCTAACGTGTGGCGGTGTCGGACTGTATTTTTTTTCTTTTGTTACTAACAAGATCGAGAGTTAGCTTAGTCACAGTAACATTTGTCTTTGTGGTATTGGTCTGTTGTTTACATGATGCAAACAAAGTTGGTAGTTACAGGTTTAGTGAACATGCTAACATTGTGAGGATTCTGTGCTTTAGCTTGGTGTTCAGTCGTGGTCTCGGGTTTGGACATGTTCTGAGCTGACCTTTGTCAGTCACTGCAGGTTCATGTTAATCATCTCCAGCTGTTTTTATTTCTGTTAATTGTCCTTCAGTCGATTTTAGCGTCTGGTTTTCATCTCTACCTTGTCAGGTCATCTGCTGTGCTCTGTTGTGTCACTTTTTTGTTGCTCCCATGGTTTTGACATGTTTCAGTTTATTTATGAAATGCTTTAGTTTCTGCCACCAAGCCCGATCTCCTACATTTTGTGTCCTAAACTCCAGTTTCTGACAGAGATGGTTAATGTTTAGTGGTGTTGGACGGTGTGTGTTTGTTTTTTAAACGTGTTACTAACCAGGCTAGGAGTTAGCATGTGGCATTTATTTTAGTCGTATCAAAAAACTGCATTTGTTAGTTTTTATTTCAAAAATTATTTTCAAAAATTTACATCCACACCACTTACTTTTTTTTTAATTTAATGGACTCCCCTTCAATATTTCTTTAAAAAATGCATTGTGTGCCATTGTTACTTCCTTCATAGCTATATATATAATTTTTCTTATTTTTTTTTGTTTATTTTTGTTTTTTTTTTGTAGTTTTGTCATACGCAAATCACATGGAAAAAAAAACTGACGCAAAAATTTAGATTGGAATTGAATTGTGGGAAAGTGGGTCATTTTATTCCACGATTTAAGTGACTTGCTTTCAAAAAATTTTATATATTAAATAAATATTATATTCTTTTTCTATTTTATTTCCACAAGACAACATAGGTATTACTACAATACAAGGCATCATCAGCAGGGTAAATGAAAGGAAGCAGAATGAAGTAAAACATATCCTTCTGCCTTTGTTGCATGCATACATTTAACAAAAAAGCAAAAGGTACATCTACAACTTTGTACAGATTGTTACTCAAAATAAAATTGCACTATATAAACATCAAAAACAGTTAAGAATAACATCAACAATTAAATAATTTATAAGTATCTTTTTTTTACACCAGTAATGAAATAAAGTAAAAAGATAACATGTAAGTTTTAAGCACAATTACCTGTAAATCCTGAGTCAAATTTTATATTATCTGTAATTTTTAAAAGTGTGATAAAAGTTTAAAATCTCATTTGAAATAGCTTTTTCTCAATAACTGGCAACCATAGTGCAACCTCTGTTTGTACACATGGGTGCATGAATTTGTGTTCTGGGATAGAAGCTCCACTTATAAATAATGTAGAGAAAAAGAAAATATGTATTGAGGTGGAATGGATCGTTGAGGCGAGACGTTAGTATTTTTGGCCTACTTTCCTCCCAGCTTGTTAAAAGCAATTGTCTGGACAATCTGTTACCCAGCCTGTTACTCTTCCAGCTATAGTTGCACAGGACATGCACACGTACCATCAAACATTTTAGTAAACAAGCAACAAACAAATTGGCGCTGACGCGTAAAGTTTTTCAAACGTGGAGGAAGGACACCTTGAAGCGAGGACCAAAAGGAACAAAGAAAAGCACATGCATCTTTGTGTTGTTGTGTAAATTTGTGTGGATTTATGTTTTTTCAGAGACTTCATATTGTATGCTGCGAGCGTGCATTGTCTTTTGTTGTTATAATCCAAACACCATAAGGTGAAATCAAACAAGAATTGATGTTTTTTTTTTGTCCTCCAAGAGAGTGAAAAAGGAATTTCGATCCGTCTGCAAGCTCCCACTATCTGTGTCTTTCCTTTAGCATTTAAAGAAAAATCCCACCGACAACAGAACCGCAGCTGAAATAAAGCCTCTTATAGAGTACCCTTTAGCCGCCGACTGCAGCGACAGGATCAGGCTGAACACTGCACTTGATTTTCTCTCAGCCCTCCTAGAAAGGTACAGAACAACTGTCAGGCATTTGTCCGCTTCCTCTTTGTCTACCCCGAGATCAAAAGTGAAGTTAGAAAACGTTGCGTGGTTATAGGAAAATTCACGGGTCAGAGCTGGTAAAATTTTTCCAAAGGCCTGCATTTATGTGAAAAAGACAGGGCACCTTCCATTACTTGAGGGTGCACTTTAATAATCGTTTGGGTTGCCAACACATAGTCGGCTCACTTCCAGTTTCAGAAGGAGAGCAAACATTCCTCTTAAACCACCCCCAATTTTCAAAAGCTGAATAAAAAGGGAAGACGATGCTCTTGCGAGGGAGTGGAGGGGAGGAAACCAGATTACTGTTGTGCATTAAAGCTAGTAGATCTGAATAAACAGGTTTTTTATCCCTAATTTTGGCTTCCTGTCAACACTGATGGCTTAAAATCTGCAAGCCATACCATACTGTCATATCATTTGCTGACTGTACATGAGAGGGCCAGTTGACATGTCCAGATGATGAAACCTTACAATTGTTAGAGTACTTTTACCCTCAACCCCCAACAGGAGATAAGGACGTGTAAATGAGTCCTTTCAAATGGGAGAGGTAAAGGGTGAAAGTCATTTGTGAACTTCTAAAGGGGTTTTAATAAAGAGCATCTCAAAAAAAAAAAAAAGAGCAGCACACTCTGAAACTGGAAGAGTTAGAAACAAAAAAAAATCATCATGGGGAAAAAAAGCAGGGAATGACTGCCAGAGATATTAAAAGCCTCCTCTGGTCCACTGATGAAAGACTAATCACGATAAATGCTTCTTAAGAGTGGCTCATTTTGTGTTGCAAGAGAGACACACACGCACACACACAAACGAGTGCTGAAAGTGTCGAGAACCACTTTGCTTTAAAATCATTTTAACCCTTTTTTGTGTGAAATCTATTCAGACCCAGCAATGTGGAAATAAAGGCTTCAGAGTAATGGAAAGAACTGAAAAATGTCACCACTGGGTGTTTTACTCCTTTCCCAATCATTTATAATACTAAAAATCTGTTAATGGATCTGTGTGAATGTCATTAAATACGTGCAACAAAACAGGTTAGAGCTAAGCACTGCAAATAGATTTTATTTTTTTTTATTTCAAAATACTTTTTTGCTTGCAGAGTTAAAGAGCTCATAAAAAGGCATTCAAATTCTTATTTTAATAAATTGAGAAATGACTTTGAAACTATATAAGCATAAAAATCTATATGCAAAAGCAGAAGCATAAAAAGACGATATACTTACTTAATGTATCAATATTTGCATTGGTGACATCTCACTCTGTCTAGTTTTCATGTACAGCCAATGTCTTTGACCCCCCGCACACAACAAAAACCCATTGTTTCTGGTAGCTAAATTTTTTTATCAGTGTGCATCTGAGATTTGAAGAATGTTTATTAAACTATATAAAATCTCCTGCAATTTGTGTTCTGTTTCATCTTGAAAGAGTTTCTCTTGTCCCGTCCAAACTGATGAGATCATGCAGGAAAGCGTAGGGAGTCATTTATTTAGAGCATTAGGAAGTAGAGTAAGCCCAGATATGTCAACAGATGCAACCCACAAAACCAATGACCCACACAGAGGACAAAAGGCTTCTCAGAAGGATCCCTAAATGGATTTTGGATCTTTTTAAAACAGTTGGTGCAGCTCCATAGCCTTTGATTTAAAATTGTCTGTGACATTCACTGATATCCTGTGGAGACCACTTGTAAAAATTTGATGAAATTACTTGCTTTTAGCCTTTTACTTACTCCACATATTTGATTTTAAAAAAAGAAACATGCACTAGTAAAGATATTTTGCTGAAATGCAATAGGCCAAAGTTTAAATTTATATTCCTGCAATCCAACCAGATTGATCTATCTGGGGCAAGTTGTTACTTGAATAAATAAATTATATCAATATTGGAAAACGCCATTTGAATTGAAACATTTATTTTATTATAACATAAGGACAACATGTGATGGCAGCAAAAAATGATAAATCCATCATTACAGTACATTGTGTGGAAACACTTTAAATATTGCAAAGATGTGACCATAAAGTGTGGCAGAATGCTTTACAGTTTATACAGTTTTTATTAGGAAAAAACAACAGTGGGCTAAAATCTATCAAACTAAAATGTGAATGGATTTGCAATTGATTCTTGTTTAATTTACACTTTATCTTGCAAAAATACAAGGAACTTGGAAATACTTCACCTGAATTGTTCAGTGCCAGGTGTTTATCTCTGAGTCACACTGGTTGAAATTTTGGCTAAAGATGTCCTGGATCGATTTTAGGTCGGTGACGTTCAAAATAAATCTAATCATATTAGCGACCAGAAATTATTATATGATTCAAATATTTAAGAGGAATCGTTAAAATATGCATTCATACTAAAGACATGATCTTTAGAAGATTTTCCCACGTGAATCAGCTGCTTCCCTGAATCTTCCCTCGTATCTGCTTTGGTGAAAGACTTCAGCTGAATGTCTTCATAAGCTCAATAGAGAGGAGTGAAAGCCAATAAGACTGCAGACCACATCACATTTCAGCTTCTCTGTTGATCTGCACAGCCTGCCTGCAGTAATTATCACAACATGGGAAAGATACTCAGTAACAGCACATGTGGGGGATGTTCAGCTTGTAAGACCATACTTGTACACACCAGCAAAGATACCTTCATCTCTGCAGCTCGGGTACAAATACCTTTTGTGTTTATGCCAGTGTAAAATAATATCTAAGAGGTTAGGATTTATATTTCCAGTCCTTTCAATAAGAGGTATTTCAATGACTTGAGGTATGAAATGGTGACCATTTGTTTGAGATTGTTAGCAGATCTTGCTCCTTTAGTTTAATTGAGCGTATTGATTACCTAGATGTGACCAAAATAACAAAGCTTCAGACCTAAAGAGTCAAAGTGTCATTTTTTTTCCCACTATACTTTCCTATCTCTTTTTATAAATATTTGCTGTTTTGTCATGTTGCTGCTGATAAATTATAACATTTTTCAAACACCAAGCTGACTGCAGACCAGTGGATGTTGCTGTGTTACTGTAAAGGTAAATCAGTAACAGTAATTGTAGCTCTCCGTGCTGTTTTAGCACTTTGCTGTAAAGTGTTACCTAGAAGTTTAATTCATTCGTAAAATTATAAAACATTTCTAAATTCAGCTACCCGTTATGTGCAACCTTGACCTCTGAATATGTAGGATATAGAAATCCCCAATACCCAACAGTTTGAGAAAGCATAACTTGGCTTTTAGATTTTGCCATTGGTGTTTTCATTGTTTTGTTTCTTAGAAATAGAATGGTAAGTCAAAGGTCAAAGATTATTTTTCCACTTTAGCGGCAGGGGAAATCTCTTTTATGCTATCCATGTGCTAGTGATCATTGCAACCTGGATAGAGCTTTAAAAAAAAAACAAACATGCAATTTTGGTCTAGAGAATTTTTTGCTTACCTTTTATGAGCAAAAATCCCCTTTAGGGTTCAACTTTTGACTGTTTTCAAAAATTAATTTGTATAAATGTGTCCCAAAACAACTGCAAGCTTCTTCTCATTTTTTTCTTGTTCTTTATCTATGTTTTTGTTCATTTGTGTCTCTTTCTGTCCTAACTAACCTCGATATGTTCAAGCAGGGACAGCCTTTTCTTGGTCTGGTTATTCTTAAGGTTACATTTGCTCTTTTATGCTGTTATTCTTCTCTTCACATAAACAGAGGATTGGGAGATTTAGTCAAATTGACAAACATTCCGTTTGCTTCCTTATGGCTTGCTATTTACCATATTTTTCAGAGTATAATTTACATTTTTTTTGCATAGTCCTTGGAAGATGCATGTTTTGTGTCATAACTGATGTTAACATAAATTTAAGTTAACATTTTACTTTTAGTAAATGATGTTAGCCATACATTTTAGTTGTCCATAGCAAAAATTGTGTTATCTGAGGTGTCATTGTGCATTATCATGTGGGCACCCTAAATATAAAGTTTTATTTGGAAAGTACAACAGAAGTTTTTGTTTTGAAACTCAGAGTTGTTTCCCATTTCTTTTTTAACATGTCACCGGACTGGAAAAAGAACTTCTGCCTAAACCTTGTGTTGCGAAGAGACAGACGTCAGAAGCAGACATGCTGGAGGTAATGTAAACATTTAAACTGATTAAAGTTGAAGTCCCATCAGTTGTCACTCACCTAGGCGTGTCCCTGGGGGAGTGGTGAACTGCAGACACAGCCGCACTCGGGAACCATTTGGTGGTTCAACCCTCCAATTCAACCTCTTAAGGCTGAGTCAAGCAGGGAGGCAATGGGTACCATTTTTAGAGACTTTGGCATGACTCGGCCTGGATTTGAACTCACGTGGCAGACATTCTACCACAAGGCCACTGAGCTGGTAATGAACAGGCTGTATTTTGATTTTATTTTTTATGTCATGGACTTGCACTATTCTTGGCGGAATTGTTCCAAAGTTACATAGGCGGAAAAATTCCATGGATTTGGTCATCTGAAGCGATATAGAGAGTTTAGTTGATTGTTAGCATGTTCTTTATGCTGTGTTTTGGAATAATTGTTCATATGTCGCACTTGTATACTGGATTCCTCCCATGCTTTATGAAGCTTGATAAATACCAATGTGTTACAATAGCGAAGCAAGCATTTATTCAATCTATTATTGGTACTTTTTTTTTGTTGATGTAATTAACCTTTCAAGATGAAATATGGTTCTTGTTCTCATATTTTGTTAAATTTCTCCCATAAGTGCGACTTAATTGTGTTTTTTTTTTGCATCTTTGACTTATAATCTAAATCTACCTATAAGTCATAAAAATATAGTGAATTAGATTTTAACTGAAAAATCATACAGCAATTCACTGTTATGTACCTTGTTTGCTGTGAATATAACCTCTAAAATAACTGTACCTCACCATGGAGGCGGATTTTCACCACTAAAAAGAGAAGTCACTGCTTATGGTACAAAGAGTGACGGCGAGCAGAGACAGTTGGAGGAGTTTGTCTGGAAAGAAAGTTGCTTTGTGGATTTTTCCTGAAGTGGCTGCAATAGAAATTGTCTCGGTATGCTGATTCATGTAGGATATAAAAAGAGTGGTAGGACTTTCAAAGTGCAACAGCAGTTTTGTTTGTAACTTCCAACTGAAGACAGTGCTCGGCTTTTGCTGCTTTGAAGTTTTGAAACAACTCAGGTTGTGCACTTCACCGAGAACTGTGCGCGATACTGTCAGAGGTTTCCCGACAGGATTAGACGTGTACTTCTCTGCGTAGCCATATTTGAGTGCAATACAGGGGAAAAAGGCAGATTTATATCAAATCACATCAAACTCTCGTTCATTCATCTGCCCTCCCACTGATCCACAGAAACAGAAAGTGAGTGACTGTTGGTTGTTCACACATGATTTACAACTCACATTAAAACAGGAATGTATTATATCTCAAATTCAATTTAGCAAGGAGGCAATGTCAGCACTTTTCCTGTCATCTCCAGTGATGGGAAGAGACGGATAGATGCGAAGGCCTGCTTTTATTTAACTCAGGTTCTCTGGTGGTTTTAGCAGCCATACACAGTGACAAATACATACCGCACTTTAGGCTTAATGCTGCCAGGGTGGTTCTTGATCTAATCTTGGTTAGCATTTGGGAAATAACTTGTTCTGCTCCCCGCAGTGTGAGAAGAAACAAATGACAGGAGTTGTAGGAGATGAACATCTGTCATCCGACAGTCAAACACTGTACAAAGTTCAAAGTTTCAATATCTCAAGGCTTTTGTCAGTTTTGAACTTTAAAGGAAAAAGTTCAAAACATGTTTTGTCTATGGGGAAAGATCAATAGATCTGGGTAAGGGAGAAACAAGTGGGGCTAATCAGTAGTCCCCAACCCCCTGGGCCACAAACCGGTACCAGTTTGTGGAATAGTTAGTACTGGGTTACAGGAAAAACTAACCACAACTTTTTTTTTTTTTCATTTATTTACAATCTGATTCTAAAAGACATTTTATTTTGGAAAATGGCTGGATTCCCTCAGATGCATTCTGGACGCATATCAAGTCACTTGGTCACGTGCAAAAAAATCCATATGCTACTTTTTTAGAGGTTGCAATGACCATTAGCTTGAAACCCCCAGAGCTAGCAAAGATACCAACAACACAAACATAGTTGGAAAATTGAGTGAGAAAACAAAAGATGAGTCTCTGACTTCTAAAAGAAAAGAAAGCTTCATTAAATAGACAAAAACAGGAGTCTTTATTTAAAATATACATTATTATGGCGTGTGGGAACAACTGTTGAAATAAATTGATAACACTTTATTCTGTGCCGCTCATAAAGTTGCTCAGATGGTGAATTTACGCATATGATTATTTTTTAGAAAATTTATTTTCTTGTTTGTATTTATTCATCTCGCCTTCAAAGTCAGACAAAGCGTAATAAGGCTGCTAAATTATATTTTAATAGTTTCCACAGAAAACTTAGAGGATAAATAAAGTTTAAACCAGCTGCAGAAGGTTAAGATAAACTTTATCCTCAAAAGTTAAGTTAAACAGGAGGCAAATAAAATATTAATGATTTAAAAAAAAAAAATAAAGAATCGGGAGCCAACCTCAGTGTAATGCAGGCCGGTCCATGAAAATATAGTCTGGTATTAGACCATTCCATGGCCTATAAGAGGGCGGGGACCACTGCTGTAAATCATCTCTCTTTGTTAAAAATACATATATTATATTTTTGTAAAGTGTTTTTCCTTTTTAGAATTCCAAGTTGCCTCAACTAAATAGAAATCACTTGTACTCTAACCAAAACTGCTGTATATTTTAGGTTGTTCAAAGCTTATTGGTCTTAAATAGTACTCTTATTTTACTAAGCTAAGAAAGAGTCGGCGGTAATAACGGGAAGTAAAAAAAAAAAAAAGAATGGGGTCAATCTAATTAAAAAATCAAAAAGCATTGAATAAGATTCTGGTATGAAAAAAACAGTAAAAGAATAGTGTGAGCTGGAAAGAAGTTTTCGTTTCATAATAGATGATAAGGTGCGTCTGTTCTGTCTTGCAGCTGACAGGTGGAAGGTTTAACCACTGAATCCCAAGAGGGAGAACGGGGTCCAGACAGAGAGCTGTGATATCTT
Organism: Oryzias melastigma; assembly: GCF_002922805.2. Classification (NCBI taxonomy): domain Eukaryota; kingdom Metazoa; phylum Chordata; class Actinopteri; order Beloniformes; family Adrianichthyidae; genus Oryzias; species Oryzias melastigma. The sequence goes on from NC_050531.1 coordinate 12,703,037, forward strand.
GGGCGCCACAGGGAAGAGAATGCTTAGCACCTATTAACTACACAGAGCAAAGCTAGAATATAAGGTAGAACCACTGCCTGGAGGTATGGGATACATTTCCTGTCAGATCTTTTATATTGTTGTCAGCTCTAAGGTGACTGGGAGGAATTTAGGAGGATGGAGATGTAATGGGCAAATTGTAGAGCACAGGGAGCAGAGCGAACAGAGGCGGTGCGGTGTGGAAATGCCTGCTGCTTGGACAAGGACTGAAGCTGAATCCCTGGTGAGAAAAAGCCGGATTTGACAGATGTTGTAAATCTCCTGGACTGCGTTGTGGCACAGTGAGGTTTAAGAGGTCGCCGGTGATCACATTTAGACGTTTGGCAGTGATGGACTGGGGTCGGGATAGTTTTATTACTCAGGTTCTGGGGGTCATGGGTATGAATCAGGGAAAAAAAATAAAAACCTGCATGATATTTTGATAGAGCTGCTGAGCAGTTGGATTACGAGTGAACAAAGACTTTAAAACATTTTTCAAAAACACGTCACATGATTAGATATGAGACAACCCCAAATATGAAATGGGAAGTGAAAAAGCAAAGAGGCAGCCGAGGAACCAGCTTGCAGACAAACTCTTGCCTCAAAATGTGTTGACAGCTAAGAGAAAGGCAATTACAGTCTGTGGAATGGCTGACTGGATGACTGAATAACACGTGTCATTATGATATCAAAGGGTAAAAGGAAGCAGAGACAGTACAAAAGCTTGCTTTTCAAAATGCACCACAGGGAATTCACTGAATAAATTTCGTCTGCTTCACTACCTTTGAAGGTGACAGTCATTGTCTTGAAAGACAGATTTTTAGAGCAGTTATGAGGCACAGTTCTTGTTTTGTTTGTTTCTAACTCTTTTATCATAAGCACCTGGTTGATGCTTTGAGATGATATACTTCCAATCCTGTCAGACCTCTTTATGGGGGAAAAAAATGCCTAAAAGGCCAAACTTCATTGTAGTGACATATTTTTAATACATATTGAAATGGAGAAAGTAATAGGGCTACATTTCCAAACAAACCAGGACTTACCCAGCATTATATTTATCGAGAAGTAAAAATGGACACTACAGCAAAAAATTGTGAAGCGCCGGAGTGTAATATTGAAGTTATGATTGGGATTTCCTCTCGCGCTTGTAAAGTTACGTAAAGACTCCACGTGAGCTCGGGGTTAGTCTTTTATATATCGGAATAGAGCTGTAAAAGAAAAAACCGGATCCAAGATTTGCACAGCTTTGAAATTTAGCAAAAAGTCTTATCCAACTGTAGGCAGACGTGTGCTAAGAAACAACAGAAGAAGACACTCCTCCCTGCTTGTCCAGTGTGAAAACCATATGCTAAAAGCACGTTTATTAAGCATGTTGCTGAAAGAACAGTGCCCAATTTTAGCATATATAGCTTTCCTTTTTGGTACACCTTTTTATGTTGCATACGTTGGAAAATAGACTATTAATTGACGGTGTGCCTTAAAATCCAGTGGAAGAAAAAAAATATATATAATCTGTGATTAAATATATTCAGAAAAAAGATTTTCACTTTGATTTGATTTCTTTACAAAATATGCCTTGACCACTGTAGTGGAATTATATCAAACCCCAGCTTCATAAATAAACAATACATCTGAAATTAGGTTAAATGGAGGACGGCTTATCAAGGTGGAGCCCTCCATTCACTTTTTGTAGAAGTCTGCACTGCTGTGTTGCCTAACTATTTTTACCCTTTGTTTCATATATATCTGTCTCTCACCTGCTGTCCTCATAAACTATGCAGCTCAGCGGTGCTCTACCTCTGCTGCATGTCTGCTCTCAGTGTGGGATTTTCCCTGCGAGAGTGCTGGGTGTTCCTTCTTCCCTCTGAGGGGAGTCAAACTAGGTACGCACAAGCATACTGTGAAGGAGACGAACCAGAGGTGTAGTAAATAGCAGTTTTCTTACTATTTGTTGTGTGTTGTAGCGGCAAAACAAAAGTACCTGTAAATATTAATATGGAAACATAAAATAATCTTTTTGTTGCATTACTTTTGGGAGAAAAATCAAAGTTTCTCCTCTTCTTTGGTGAAAAAGCACACATTTGGGAAAGTGCAGACAGGTCTAGTGTCTCCACTCATGTAGGAAGGTCAATGAGTGATTGTGACGGGGCTGCAAAAGGGCAAACGCATTAGGGATGATAGTAGGGATGGATTAAACTTTGGGTAAAAATGATCACAGACTGGATAGGGTTGAGGTAAAAATGTCAACTAATCTGAGGCAGTGTCAGTCAGGTCATGGCTTTAATGGTCTGCGAAGACAAACTTTTTCATCAGGCCTGCTTTTATGTGTGCTGCAGGCAATAGGCAAATAGGCATCAAGGGGTAATTTACATATTCATAGAGCCTGAATGCTAAATGAGGCAAAGGTGTAGAATTACAGCCGTACCTTTTTAAGGCATAAAAGATTATTTCAGGAGGGGGATTAAAAACGTATAAATATGTAAGTTCTTAAAAAGCTTACTCTGGGTTCCTTCAATGCACGAGAAAGTGAGAAACTTATGCCTGACTGCTGCACTAATACCATTACCACTTCTCAAAAAAATAAAGAAAAATTGAAGAGCAAGGCCAAATTGTATTGATTGTGAAAATTATTCTTAAAGTACTCATGACAACAATGATTTGCTCTCATATCAACTGTTCTCTACTCATAAGTTAATTTTTACTTCAAAGACGCACTCTGATGAAATTTGTGTTGTAAGCAGATTCTTGTGGTATTTTTCTCATGATGGAGGCATATGTAATGAAAATTAGGCTTAAAGTTCAATTTCTGAGGATTTTTTTTTTTTTTTTTCATTCCAATCATAGTGAATCACAACCAAATCCATGCACGTCTTTGTTTTACTCATCCGAGTTTGAGTCTGGCTCAAAACTGTATGGATTGATAGTTCTGCAATTTCTCATCTTTTATTTTGTTTTAGCTACCCTAATGTTAGCTTGGAGGTGCTATAAGCTAGCGGGAGAAAGTGTAAAAAAAGGGATGATGGGAAATTAGCCGAGGCTCACAAGTCAGAGGTGAATTTCTGATGAGCTCCTGTTGCGATCCTACAAATATGTTATTAAAAGCAACACAGACTTTTTGACTTTGCATACAAACGACCTAATCATAATTAAAAGACCACTGGGAAAGATTTTAGAAAAACAAATAGTTTTAGTGGGACTTTTAAACTTCAGCTAACGGCAGCATGGCAGACTACAGCATTCTTACATAAATGCACAATGCATTTATTTATAGACCATCACAAGTCAGTTTCCACAAGTCTGAATTTTAGATTAGTGTCTAGGTCTTTAATACAACCCCCCTTCGCCTTTCTGTAATCCCTCAAAGATAGCTCGTCTGTATGTAAACTTTAATTTCTTATCATTTCCAATTTCCCCCCGGAGTCTTTTTTAATACTTTTTAATACTCCACTGTTCCCTTGTGGATGACTACATGCTGTCTCAGCAGTGGACTGACAAAAGCAGCAAGGGACACATGGCGAGATTTGGGGGCTTAGTGTCTATGGGAGGGTGACCTTATATTGTTCCGAATGCATAAGGGACTCAAAAGAAAACCCAGGGATGAGAAGCTTTGGCTTAGTAGTTCTTAATGCATAAAATGAATGTCTCACCCATGTCAATTTGCCTGCCAGTCATTCAGTCTAATTCCCGCTATTTCACCTATGAATAGCAACAGCCAATGTGCCGTTTCTATGCACTTTTCTTTGCAGCCCGTAAACTGATGTCACAGCAGGACTTTGGGTTTGTGCACAAGAGATAAAAGTGACGATAAATTAGAAATTTGATAAATTTGACTGCGAGCAAGACAGTCTGAAAGGGGTGAAGAGGACAAATATATTAGTGTGTGTGTGTGTGGGTGTGTGTGTGTGTGTGTGAAAGAGATGAAGTGTTTGTGTGACAGAAAGAGATGGTATCCCAGCTTTTAAAGGCAGGTGCAGTTGCAGAACGCTGAGCACAGTTAGCTTTTCTCCCAGTAATTGCTCCTTGCCGTAAATGCTAATTTGGTGTCAGGACTGCTTGACTGAGTCCCAGATGGGATTTTAAAAGTAGCCAGCCTCTGTCTAATTTCATTATATTTAACCCACCTATCCACAATCTCTTAGTGCATTCAGTGTAACGTGTGTATGCGCTTGTGAAGTTAAGCTTAAACCATCCATTTCATTTGTGATTAAACTGCATTAAAAAGCCTGTGGTCTGCTTCTGTTTTTGCTGCTGAATGATTGTTAAATCAACTTTAATCTGCGAGGAAAGGGGCAAACTTTTACCACAATCAAAGCTAGATAACATATTTAGAAACTGTAAAGGGCACCGAAATCCTATTAATCATTGTTTTAACTACAGAAACCCTGTTGGATATCTGTTTATTGTCCTCACATGAAAGAAACAAAGCACTTTGGGTTGTCAGTCATGCTGCTGTGATGTTTGTGAAGCCTCCCAGTAACTATGGTAAAATTAAAAATCACAAAGCTGAATATGAGAGCATTCCTTTTGAGCTGTGAGATTTAAAGAGTTCAAATTAACTCCCATTACCGCAGGTTTAACCCGAGAATCGTGTCCCATCATTTTGTCATTTGTTCCAGGTGAACTGCACAGCTGTGTGCTTGCTCATGCATGCTGAAAGTTAAAGTATGTTGGAGAGATGTGTTTTTTTTAAAAAGCTTTTATCCATCCTTCTGTGAAAAGAACAGAGTAAATTCATTCCAATTTTGGATTTTTTGTTTGTTTCTTTGCTTGACTGTGCAAATGGCTTTTGGTGTAATACTTGGCATTTTCCAAATACTAGAGTAACTGAAAACTTAAACATAACTATTTTGGGATGAGGGCTTAACGGGATCTCAAACACAGCTCTGTCTCAAACTTATGTATCATTTTAAGAAATGGTCTTCTTTGGTACCATACCATTTTAAATATCAGAAATTTAAAGTACCTCTATAGTATGTATGGAGGCTGCAGGGCAAGAGATATTTTTATGACTCACATATAACCATTTAAAACAAAGTTTTGATCACCCTACCATTTGTATAGCTCCCTTTATAACTCACCAAATACTTCTAAAGTTCATGCACTTTTGAAAATTGTGCATCAAAAAGAACGTCCTTGATTTATTTTAGTTGATAAAGGCCCAAAGTTCACATGACTAGATAGTAAAAAAGTTTAACATTTTCAATAAAAAAATATATCCATCCATCCATTTTCTAAATCCACTTCATCCCTTTCAGAGTCATGGGGTTGCTGGAGCCTGTCCTACCTACTATCAGGTGAAGGTGGGGAGCCCCTGGATAGGTCTCCTGCCTGTCACAGGGCACTAAAAATGTAGCAACTCCTACAACTAAAACTACCATACAATTCACCATTTTTACATTAAACATGAATTACAAGTTTGTAATTTCAAAAAGTGAATGTCAAATATTTCATTTAATCATAGTAATAGCAAAGATTTCTCATAAATTTGTTAGTTATTGACTTTTGACATCAAAAGTCTAAAACTGAACGTCTCAGAACATAAGAATATCCTCGCAGACCGTTCAAAAAAAAGATTGTTTTCAACAGAAGTCTCATGCTACATACAC